>NC_137790.1:70979730-71199730 GCF_963383645.1 Muscardinus avellanarius | reverse complement strand
GCGAACTGCGATTCTCCTGTCTCAACCTCCCAAAACCTGGGATTACAAGTGTGCACCACACGCCCATCTAGAACTGACTAATTATTTTCTTTCAGTACTAGGGATGGAATCTAGGGGCATTCTACCTCCATGCTATACCCCCAACCCTATTTTTTTTTTTTTTTGAGGGTCTGGGGATGGAACCCAGGGGCATTCGACCTCTAAGATACATACCCATTACTTTTTATTTAATTTTGAGGCAGGAGCCAGGCGTGGTGGCGCATGCTCGTAATCACAGCATTTGGGAGGCTGAGACCAGAGGATTGTGGTTTGTAGACAGCTTTAGCTACTTAGTGAGGCCCTCCGCAACTTGGTGAGACCCAGTTTCAAAATAAAGAATAAACAACAGGGAAGGGGGTGTAGCTCAGAGGTCAAATGCCCCTGGGTTCCATCCCCAGACCCGCAAAAAAAAAAAAAAAAAAAAAAAAAAAAATTGAGGCAGGTTCTTACTAAATTGCCCAGGTTGGCCTTGAACTTGTGATCTTCTTGCTGTAGCTTCATAAGTCCTAGAAGTAATAGGCATTTGCCATTGCACATGACTAAAAGTATTTTTAATTGTCTTTAGCAAAAACAACATAGGCAACTCTCTGTAGTTCCTCAAAATTTTAAAAAAGCTTATCAAAAATTAAAAACATAAAATAGATATGTTAAATATATTTTAAAGAAAAGTTTTACAAGTTCAGAAATCTAAAAGCCTGGGAAATTCTTTTAAGAAAATATGAAAAAGCCAGGCATGGTGGTACACGCTAGTAATCCCAGTACTTGGGAGGTTGAGATAGGAGGATCACATAAGTTCGAAGCCAGCCTCAGCTACTTAGTGAGGCTCTCAGCAACTTAGTGAGAGACCCTGTTTCCAAATAAAGTATAAAAATAGGTCTGGGAGTATAGCCTGGAGGTAGAAAGCCTCTGGGTTCTACCCCCGTACCACCAAAAAAAAAAAAAAAATAGGTCTGGGAGTGTTGCCCGGAGGTAGAGGGCCCCTGGGTTCTATGTTCTGCCCCCCCCCCCAAAATAAATAAATAGAGCTGGGCGTGGTGGTGCACGCTTGTAGTCTCCGCACTTGGGAGGCTGAGACAGGAGGATCGCACGGGTTCGAAGCCAGCCTCAGCTACTTAGTGAGGCTTTCAGCAACTTAGTGAGACCCTGTTGCCAAATAAAAATATAAAAAAGGTCTGGGAGTATAGCCCGGAGGTAGAAAGCCTCTGGGTTCCACCCCCAATACCACCACCAAAATAAATAAATAAATAAATAAATAAAAATAAAAATAAAAAATAAATAAATAAGAAATAAGAAATTACAGTTCCTGCATTTAAGAAAGTTAAAGTCTTACTAGGGGAGAAGATTACACAGAACACAGAAAGGCAAAGCTAGAAGTTAATTTGTAAGTAGTTATCAGTTAGTGCCAAAGAGGCTAGAATACTTTCCCAGAGAACAGGCTCATTGGTGATGCTGGTACTGCTGGTTGAGGGGTCACACCTTGAGCAGGGTTCTGATTTTTAGGCTTTGAGTGGTAATCAGTGTCTATGCTGCTCTTTTTCCTTCAGCTGGTTCTTGAGCCCCTGGGCTTGGTGTCACTCTAGTACAGTTTCCTAAACTTTGGTGCATATTAGAATAACTTGGGAAGGTTTTAAAGTTCTTCATGTTGAGGACACATCCCATACCAGTTATATCCAAGGGTTCAGGGATCAGTATTTTTAAAAGAACCCTTGGATGGAACTGGAGAATATTATGTTAAGTAAGACTTAGCTAGTCACAAAAAGTGAAGGGTCATAAGCTTTCTTTCATATGTGGAAGCTGGGGAGTTACGGGGACACCATAGAGACTTCAGATAATGGAGGAAAAACTCCAGTGGAGCCAGGGAGGTTGTCCTAGACCTCCCTATGAAAATGAATCATTTTCATTGACATTATATACGTATGTGAGAGTACCAAGGTCACTCTCTATATCCTTTTGGGGGATGGGGATGAGGGAGGGAGCCAAGGAAAGCCCTGTGCTCACCAAGCGCTGAGTCACTATCACTGTGAACCACATTGTGATTGAGACTATAATGCACCAGTAGAAGTAAAAATAAAAGAACCTCAGGTGACTGTAGTATGCAGCAGTTTCTGAATGGTTGCCCTGGTATTTATCTCTGTCATAATTTAGGCAGATAGCATTTAAATAGGTGGATAGTGTTGAGGTATTGATCATTTCTTTTTGTGACAGGATTAGTGAAACCTTCTGAATTTCCACCAGTGATTCTGGAACAAAAGGGCCTTCTGGAAGTGATGGACCAGTTAAAACATTCGCCTTCAGGACTGGATTCTGTGTTACAGAAAACTGTACCATGGGGAGTAGCATTCCATCATGCAGGTATTCCATATTTATATGTTACTGAAAAGCCCTTTCTAAAAATTCTCCTAATCTCTTCATTTTTTTATTTGTACATATTTACTTCTTTTTTCTTTTAGTGGTAATGGATATTGAACCCAGGGGCATTCTACCTCTGAGCTACACCTCCAGCCCTGTTTTTATTCTTTGTTTTGAAACAGCGTATCACGAAGTTGTGGAGGGCCTAAGTAGCTGAGGCTGGCTGCAAACCTGTGATCTTCCTGTCTCAGCCTCCCAAATGCTGGGATTACAAGCGTGTGCCACCACGCCCAGCTTGTACACATTTACTTCTTGCTAACTGTACTTAATACTTTTAGATTTCATTTTAAGAAATTATGTGACTAAGTTAAATAAGAGTAAAACGGACATTCAATTTTACTTCTCTATGTAGTATATAAATACCAGGTAAAGGCTTTCTTGAATTACTGGGAAAGTAAATTCGAAAATTTTTATCTTTCTGTACTTTGTTTCCTTAAAATTTAGATTACAGGTGTACTTGCTACTCTAGTTTTATGAAATTCTTTCCTTTCTTTCTTTCTTTCTTTCTTTCTTTCTTTCTTTCTTTCTTAGTTTCTTTCTTTCTTTCTTTCTTTTCTTTCTTTTTTTCTTCTTTCTTTCTGGTACTGGAGGTGGAACCCAGAGGCTTTCTACCTCCGGACTATACTCCCAGACCCATTTTATACTTTATTTGGAAACAGGGTCTCACTAACTTGCTGAGAGCCTCACTAAGTAGCTGAGGCTGGCTTCGAACCTGTGTGGTCCTCCTGTCTCAGCCTCCCAAGCGCGGGGATTACAAGCATGCGCCACCACGTCCGGCGTTTAGTTTTATGCAATTCTGATTGTAATTTTTTTTAATCTCAAAGGATTTGAAATATTCTCACATATATATCAAAATCAAATTTACTTTAGAAATTATCATGTTGTATTTGGAGAGGGCTAGAAGTATTTCAAAATCATGGATTATAATAATTTCTGAACTAAAGAAAAATTTCCAGGAAGTATTCTATCCATAATCACATGTTAAAGATATGAAGAATATATAGATTTTAGGATTAGAAATTTAACCTTTACAATTTATTTTAAAATTGTATTATACATAATATGTATAAGTATATACATAATTTCACAATTATGATATATCCTGAACATATATCATGAATATATGAATATTATAGTATGAATTTAAAGAGCACATAAAGGAATGGGGCTGCAAACTGTAGTATGGGAATCCCTGCATTTGCTTTTGTATATAAAATTTTATTGAACACTGTCATGCCCGTTGTACTGTGGTTGTTTTATGTGACAATGTTAGAGTTGAGTAGTTGCAACAGAGTCTATCTATTGTACAAAACCTAAAATATGTGAAAAGACTGCTGGTCTCAAACCTATAAGATAAGATAATCTATGGGTGGCAGATTATGCTCTTAAGTAAATGGACTGATGACTTCTTTGTTTATAGTCATAGCAATAGCTTAAAAAATCTTTAGAGGCTTGTAGCAGATCCATGGGAACCCTCAGATCCATTTGCAAGTAATCAGATATACTATTTATATTCTTTTTTAAGAAATATATGTTTTTGGAACCTCCTTTTCTGTTTTAGGTCTTACTTTTGAGGAGAGAGATATCATTGAAGGAGCCTTCCGTCAAGGACTTATTAGGGTTTTGGCGGCAACTTCTACTCTTTCTTCTGGAGTGAATTTACCTGCACGTCGTGTGATTATTCGGACTCCTGTTTTTAGTGGTCGACCTCTAGATATTCTTACTTATAAGCAGATGGTTGGTCGTGCTGGCAGGAAAGGAGTAGACACAATGGGTGAGTTTGAATTTAATTGTAATAGCATTGCTGAAGGACAGTGTCAGTTTACTTGAAATTTGACTAGTGTTTGGTAACTTGTATTTTCATTGTACTGTATTTCTTTATTATCTGATGTACTAATGACATTTTTGAATTCACTTAATATTTAGAGCGTGTTATAATTTCCACGAATGTAGAATTAAGATTTTCTTTTGTATTATATACAGTGAAATGATTCAGTATTATATAAATAAAGAGGCTTATTAATATATTATCTAGGAGATGATTTTTAATTTCTTTTCATGGTATTGAGGATCGAACCCAGGGGCATTCTACCTCTGAGGTACAACTCCAACTCTTTATTTTGAAGCAGGGTTTTGTTAAGTTGATGAAGCTGGCCTTGAACCTGCAATCTTCTTGTCTCAGTCTCCTAAATATTGGGAATACAGGCATGTGCCACAATGCCAGGCTGGTTTTTAATTGCTAAGTATATTTACTCTTTAGTTTTAATTAGTTTTCATGGATATTAGTTCTGCTTAGGTGATTGTTCTCAGAGTTCAGACAAGTATACTAAGACCTAATTAGCATTCACACTTTAGGAATAGGAACTTCATAAACAATCTTTTCCCAAACTGATGCTAGCTCTAAAAAAAAATCCCTTTCTCGTTTTTGACATAGGCAATGAAGAGGCTTGTTTGTTAAATGTCAAGACAAGCAGACATTTTGAATCTACGTTATCATTTGCTGTGTGACTAAATTGTTATGAGCCTTTTCACATGAAAGAACCTTGGGATTTACATTCCCTGTCACTTTATCTTTCTTCTCTAGGACATACGTGACTCTACTATTATCCTATGTATGTTAAAAACAAACAAAAAATAAGAGTTCTGTAACTACTGAAGAGAAATTAGGAAACCCAGCAGAAAATGAAAGTGTTAATGGCTATTCTGGGTACAGAAAGCTGAAAAGGCTACTGAAGAAGTGACATAGAATAATCTGAACTGGAGCTGGGCGTGGTGGCGCACACGTGTAATACCAGTTCTTGGGAGGCTGATAGCCAGCCTCAGCTACTTAGGCTTTTAGCAGCCTACTGAGAACTTGTTTCCAAATTAAATTTAAAATAGGTCTGGGAGTGTAGTTCGGAGGTAGAAAGCCTCTGGGTTCCATCCCCAGTATCTCAAGAAAAAAAAAAAAGAAAAGAACCAAGCGTGGTGGCATACACTTGTAATCCCAGCATTTGGGAGGATTGCGGTTCACCGACAGCCTCAGCTACTTAGTGAGGCCCTCCACAACTTAGTGAGACCCTGTTTCAAAATAAAAAATAGGAGGCCGGGTGTGGTGGCACATGTTTGTAATCCCCATGCTTGGGAGGCAGAGACAGGAGGATCATGCTGGTTAGAAGCCAGCCGCGCTGGCTTAAGAGACCCTGTTTCCAAATAAAAATATAAAATAGGTCTGGGAGTGTAGCCCGGAGGTAGAAGGGTTTCCAGGAACCCCAGTACCACCAAAAAAGGGGGGGGGCTGGGGAGTAGTTTGGAGGTAGAATGCCCCTGGGTTCCATCCCCAGTACCACACACACACAAAAATAGAAGAATCTGAAATGTCATGTGAATTCCCCCAAAAGTGTTGATCTTCACTATTTTCAAATTCCATATTTGTGAATTTTTCCACTTATTGGAATTTATTCAGAAGTCCAAAATCAGTACCTTTGGGACTCTTGTGGGCAAGTGGGGAGCTGTGGACATTTTGAGTCTTTCCAAGTATGCTTTCCTGCTGAGGTCAAACAAGCCTGCTTTCTTGTTTCAGTTTTTCTACTATAAATAAACATCATTTTGTGGTCTATTTAGTGCCACTTCTTCACATTTCAGTGCATTTTTTGGGGGGCAGTTTCAATGTTTAAAATGACCCCTCCCTCCCCGCATAATGCTAAAGTACTAGCTAATGTTCCTTAGTGCACTGAATCTGTGATATGCCTTGTGGGAAAATGTTAGATGACCTCTGCTCAGGCATGAGTTATAGTGCTGTTGGATGTGAGCTCACTGTTAGTAAATCGATAATATGTATATTAAATATGATGTCTCTAGGCAGAAACACATAAAACAAAGTTTTGTATTGAATGATGAAAATGTGACTGAGGCTCACAGGAGCCTCCTTTTTTTCCTCCCTGGGCAATGATTCAATAGTCACTTGTATTTGGTATTCAGTATTCTTGGTATCTCTATAGAATATAACTATCACAAATAATAAGAATTGGCTGTGATTTATTGGTGACCAGGTTAATTAGAAATAATTTCATTGCTGTAACAAAAATCAACACAGTATTTAAACACGATAGAAAACAATTTCTCACATAAAACCACAATTTTAAGTCATCTGGCGTTGATATGGCAGCTGCAATGTGTCAGGCACCTCATCTTTTATTTTGTCTCTCTATCTTCAGCAATACAGATCTGTCCTATGGCACAAGATGGCTAGTCTAGTCTTTGTCATCACATCTGCATGTGAGCCATCAGAAAGGGGAGATGTCAGCCGGGCGTGGTGGCACACGCTTGTAATCCCCGCGCTTGGGAGGCTGAGACAGGAGGATCACAGTTTCGAAGCCAGCCTCAGCTACTTAGTGAGGCTCTCAGCAACTTAGTGAGACCCTGTTTCCAAATAAAATATAAAATAGGTCTGGGAGTATAGCCCGGAGGTAGAAAGCCTCTGGGTTCCACCCTAGTACCACCAAAAAAAAAAAAAAAAAAAAAAAAGAAGGGGAGATGTGGAAATAAAGCATATGCCCTGCACTTTAAGAGCACCACCTAGAAATTGCATTTTATATTTCTCTTCACATACAATTAGCAGAACTTAGTCACATGGGTACATTCCCCAATTGCAAAGGAGGCTGGGGGATGTAATCCTTAGCTGGGTGACTGTGTGTTGGACTAACACTTAAGGGTATCATTAAAGGAAGAATGAGAAAATTACTATTTTACAACTGTCATTCTCAGCCCCAGCAACAAATGACCCATTTACAACCCTGAAGAGCCACTGATCTGCCTTTCTTTTTAAACACCAAGCAGCAAGAGTTTCACTTCTTCCTTTCATACTTTGGATGCATTTTTTTTTTTTTTTTTTTTAGTGGTACTGGGTTCCTGGAAACCCTTCTACCACCTGGCTACACTTCCAGACACCTATTTTTTATATTTTTATTTGGAAACAGGGTCTCTTAAGCCAGCGAGGCCGGCTTCGAACCTGTGCGATCCTCCTGTCTCCACCTCTCAAGTGCGGGGATTACAAGCGTGCACCACCACACCCGGCTGGATGCATTTTCTTTCTTTTGCCTAATTGCTTTGGCAAGGACTACTAGTTGTATATTATGGAACAAAAATGGTGGGAGTGTTGTTCCTGATCTTAGAGGACAAGTTTTCAACTTTTGATCATTAGGTATAATGTTAATTGCTGTCATATATGGCTTTTATTGTATTGAGGTACATTTCTTCTATATCTAACCTATGAGCTCTTTTTGTTTTGTATATCATGAAAGGATGAATTCTGTCAAATATTTTTTTCTGTATGTAATGATATGATCATATGGTTTTGTATTTCATTCTGTTAATGTGATATATCACATTTGTAGGTTTGTATATGTTGAAATATCCTTTCATTTCATATTGGTAAATTCAGTTTGCTAGTATTTATTGATGATTTTTGCATCTATGTTTAGCAGAAATATTGACCTATAATTTTTCTTTTCTTGTAATGTTTTTGTCTGACTTTGGTAATCAGGATAATACTAGCCTCATAAAAAGAATTTGGAAGTAGAGTTGTTCTCCATATATATATATTGTGTGTGTGTGTGTGTGTGTGTGTGTGTGTGTGTTATTGGGTATTGGGGATGGAACCCAGGGGCCTTTACCTCCAGGTTTCACCCCTAGATCTATTTTATATTTTATTTGGAAACAGGGTTTCATTGAGTTGTAGATAACCTCACCAAGCTGCTGAGGCTGGCTTCGAACCCGCAACCCTCCTCTGTTAGCCTCCCAAGTACTAGGATTATAAGCATGCGCCACCACACCCAGCTTGTTCCCCCTTATTAGTGGTTTCAATGTCCACAGATTCAGTTACCCACACACTCAACTGAGGTTTGAAAACATTAAATGGATAATGCCAAGAATAAATAACTCATAAGTTTAAGGTAACTTTATATTATCATGATTGTTTATTGTTATCAATCTCTCCTGTGTCTAATTCATAATGAATTTTATCATCAGTATAAGAAAAATAGTATGTATAGGGCTTGGTACCATTTATGTTTTCCAAAAGGTCCGGTAACATGTGCTCCATGGATAAGAAGCCTACTGTATTTCCTCTAATTTTTTTTTAAGAATTTGAGAAAGATTGGTACTAGTTTTTCTTCAGTGTTTGGTAGTATTCAGCAGTGGAGCTATCAGTTCCTGGGATATTCTTTTTTGAGGGACTTACTTTTTTGTTATTAAACTTTTACCCATACATTGTGATTATACATCACAGTGAGATCCATCCTGATACATTCATATATGCATACGACATCACTTAGTCTGTTTTCTTCCCCACACCTTTTCCTCTCCCACTCCTCTCTCCCTCTGTATGATAGCAAGATTCATAGTGATAGATTCACGTATGAACATAACATTATTTGTTTGATTTCCTTTTGAAAACCTACCCTCTACCACCTCTTTCCTCTCCCAGTCCCCTTCCATTGGTCTTTCTTTTCATTCTCATTCATTCTCTCTCTCTCTCTCTCTCTCTCTCTCTCTCTCTCTCTCTCTCTCTCTCTCTCTCTCTCTCTCTCCCTCTCTCTCTCCCTCTCCCTCTCCCTCTCCCTCTCCCTCTCCCTCTCCCTCTCCCTCTCCCTCTCCCTCTCCCTCTCCCTCTCCCCCCCCTCTCTTTGTGGTACTGTGGATTGAACCCAGGGACATTCTGCCTCTGAGATATACCCCCAGCCTTATTTTTTATTTTTTATTTTGAAACAGGATCTCACTAAGTTGCAGAGGGCCTCACTGAGTAACTGAGGCTGGCCACAAATCTGTGATCCTTCCTGTCACAGCCTCCCAAATACTGGGATTATAAACATGCACTACCATGCCCAGCCTCTCTCTGCACTTTTATGAGGTCTCCTTTTTTTCTTATTTATTCTCTAGCTCCTACATATGAGAGAAAATAAGTATAATGTTCACTAGTTCATGCATTTTCCAGCAAACAACATAATTTTCTTCTTTGTGGCTCAGTAAAATCCCATTGTGTAAATATACCATTTTCTTTATTCATTCACCTGTTGGTGGACACCGAGTTTGGTTCCATAGCTTGGCTACTGTGAGTTGTGCTGCTGTAAGCATGGTATGCATGTATCACGGTAGTGTTCTGACTTTAATTCCTTTGGGAAGATCCTGAGGAGTGGTATTGGTGAGGCATGTGATGGCTCCATCCCTAGTCTTTTGAGGAACTGCCATACTGATCTCCATAGTGATTGTACCAATTTACATTTCCATCAACAATGTATAAGTGTTCCGTTTTCCTGATAGGGACTTCTTATTACTGATCCAGTGTCTTTTTTTTTTTTTTCTTTTTTCGCTAATGGTGATTGAACCCAGGGGTATTCTACCTCCAAGTTACCCCCCACCCTCAGCCTATTTTTATTCTTTATTTGGAAGCAGGGTCTCACTAAGTTGTGGAGGGCCTCACCAAGTAGCTAAGGCTGGCTGTGAACCTGCAATCCTCCTGTCTCAGCCTCCCAAGTACTGGTATCTCCAGTACTTAGTACTCCCAAGTACTAAGTATCTGAGGCTGGCCATGAACCTACGATCCTCCTGTCTCAGCCTCCCAAGTACTGGGATTACAAGCAAGCACTACCACGCTGGGCTCTCATTTTAATTTTTATATGTATATTTTCGTATTTCATGAAACTTCTTTTCTGTTTTTTTTTTTCCTCAGTACTGGGGATGGAATCCAGGGGCATTCTTCCTTCGAGCTACACCCTCAGCCCTATTTTTTATTCTTTATTTTTAATTTATTTATTTTATTTTTTAATTTTATTTTTTTTGGTGGTACTGGGGGTGGAACCCAGAGGTTTTCTACCTCTGGGCTATACTCCCAGACCTATTTTTTATATTTTATTTGGAAACAGGGTCTCACTAAGTTGCTGAGAGCCTCCCTAAGTAGTTGAGGCTGGCCCTTCGAACCTGTGTGATCCTCCTGTCTCAGCCTCCCAAGCGCAGGGATTACAAGCATGTGCCACTACGCCCAACTTTTATTCTTTATTTTGAAACAGGGTCTGAGTTGCAAAGGACCTCACTAGCTGAAGCTCTCCTCAAACCATGATCCTCCTGTCTCAACCTCCCAAATGCTGGGATTACAAGCATGTGCCACCATGCCTGACTTAATGGAACTTCTTTTTTTTAATTTATTTTTTATTTTTTAATTAAAAATTTTTAAATTTTTTATTGGTGCATTATATTCGTATATCATATTGGGGTAAAAAACTTGTGTGTACATATATGTTTAATGGAACTTCTTAAGGAATATTATTTGTCTTTCCTAACTTCTTATTTCTTTTCTTTTCTTTTTTCTTTTTTTTTTTTTTTGAGGTACTAGGGATGGAACCCAGGGGCATTCTACCTCCAAGCTGTACCCCCAGCTCTATTTTTTTTATTCTTTATTTTGAAACAGGGTCTCATTGAGTTGCAAAGGGCCTCACTAAGTAGCTGAGGCTGTCTGCGAACTGTGATCCTTCCAAATGCTGGGATTACAAGTGTGCACACCAAGCCCGGCTCTAACTTTTATTTCTTTAGGATTCATTGTTGGACCTTTGTTAGTTTCCTTGAGGTATCATGAGTTCCTGAATCTTTGTAATCTTCTATTCTTACTTGGTGTCCATATATGTGTGGATACAGCCACTTGTTCTGGGTTTTACAGGTGTTCTTCAGCAAGTATAGATCCTTACAAATTAGGCTGTGTTAATGAGTGGGCTAGCTGGTAATGATTGCAGACAGGCAGAGCCTGCATTTGGGTTCTCTAGGTAGTTGGGTAGCTGTCTTTGTTTTGATTTCAAGTGGGGCTACTGACCTGACTCTACTATCAGGGTAGACCTGTCTGAACTCTCAACCAGGAAGAGTTGCTGCCTGGGCATTATAATCATCTCTGGTTGGATATGGTAGCACATACCTGTAATCCTAGTACTTGAGAGGCTAAGACAGGAGGATCACAGGTTGAGGACAGCCTCAACAAGTAGTAAGACTCATCTTCCTACTGAAGCCCTGTTTCAAAATAAAAATAAGCCAGGTGTGGTGGTGCATGCTTGTAATCTCCACTCTTGGGAGGCGGAGACAGGAGGATCATGCAGGTTCAAAGCCAGCCACTCTGGCTTAAGAGACCCTGTTTACAAATAAAAATATAAAAAATAGGTCTGGGAGTGTAGCCTGGAGGTAAAAGGGGCTTCCAGGAACTCCAGTACCACAAATAAATAAATAAATAAAAAATAAAAATAAAATAAAATAAAAATAAAAATAAAATAGAAAATGGGCTGGGGGTGTATTCTAGAGGTAGAATGCCCCTGAGTTCAATCATCAGTACTACCAAAAAGGAAGAAAAAGAAAAAAATCACCCCTGATTAGGTTGAGCCCCTGGGTATATTTGTTGGTCAGATGGTACCACCATTTGAGATTTTCATCTGGTCAGTCTTACAGGTTGGGTCTTGATGTTAGGCAGAGCTGCTGCTCAGTCTGGTTGGGACTAGTTTAGGCAAGGTTTGCCTCTCTGCCTAGGTGCAGCTTTAGGGTGTATTTTGAGGCTGAGCTGCATACTGTTTAAACTTTGGCAGTTTAAACTAGTATGGCAGAACTAGTCCCTGCTGTTTGCTGAAATGTGCTATGATAGTCATTTTTCTCCCTGGGCAGGGTCTTGGGGTTGGCTTTGAGTCTAGTCCTGGAGGCTGTTTGCCTGGAGATGCATGCCAGATAGAACTTTCCCCACTTCTGAGACTGACAGTAAATCTTTGTGCGAAGACTCTGCTACTGGCTGATGCTTCTGACCAGGCACCACTGCTAGTAGCCACACAGAGCTTCCACCAAGACTTTCATGCTGGTCATTCTGAGCTCTTCCTCCTTGTTTTGTTTCTCCTTGGCCCCGGCGACTTAGTGTCTTGGGATGCTAGGGAAGCTAAATGTCTGCCTCTGATTTTTTTTCCCACTGTAGAAACTATGAACTATAGGGATTTCTTACTTTGTGGCACTATGACTTGATGGAGAAGGACTGAGAACACAGTCAAAATGAAGTTATTTTTCTTACTCTCTTTTATGTGTTTTTGAGGTTCTGTTGTCCATGAAGATGTCTCAAGGTTATTCCTAAGTTTTGAGGTTTTTACAAAGCTTTCCTTGCCTGGGGAGGGAGGCAGGTGGGCAGTGAAGTCTAGAACCTACTATTCCACCATCTTGCTAACATCTTTTTCATCTTTTATTTTTGATTTTATTATTATTTTTTGTGTGTGTGTGGTTCTGGGGTTCCTGGAAGCCCTTCTACCTCCGGGCTACACTCCCAGACCTATTTTAATATTTTTTTATTTGGAAACAGGGTCTCTTAAGCCAGCGCGGCTGGCTTCGAACCTACACGATCCTTCTGTCTCTGCCTCCTAAGCGCGGGGATTACAAGCTTGGGCCACCAAGCCCGGCCTTTTTTCATCTTTTAAAATGGCAGCTTTCAGTAGGGCCTGGTGGCACATGCTTATATTCCCAGCATTTGGAAGGCTGAGATAGGAGGAACATGGTCCACAGACAGCCTCAGCTACTACTTAGGGAGGTCCTTTGCAACTCAGTGAGACCCTGTTTCAAAACTAGAGCTGGGAGTGTAGCTAGGAGGTAAAATGCCCCTGGGTTCCATTACTAGTGCTGCAAAAACAAACAAACAAACAAACAAACAAACAAACAAAAAGGCAATTGCCTTTTGTAATTATATCCTAGACAATGAGGTTTTTTTAAATCCAGTTTATAGTTTTTGACAGTCGTTATTGGGAAAATAATCATCTATACTTTCTCTAATTTGGATGGTTAGGCCCTCTACCACAATGCCATTTTCATTTTTAAAAATTAAAATACACACACATGCGTGTGCACACACACACATGAACACATGCACAAATGTCCTTTATTTTGCTTTTTGAGCATCTTCTTTCTTTTCCTCATTAATGTATTTTTTTAAAAAAATTTTTACTTTTCACACATCTTAATTGTTACAATAATAGTTTGTATTTGTTTGAGTTATGTATTTGTATATGCTTTAAATTTTAGGTGTTTTCATGAATTTTTGTTTACTTGATTATTTCAGTAACCTAAAGTATTTAAATTAGTAAATGTTATAATGTGATTTTTGTAGACCTCTGTAAGTATTTTTGAGTTTATTTTGTCATCATGTATAACTAATAATTTACGTTTGCATTTTGCTTTTTAGTTTTCAGAGTACTGCTATTATCTAATTATTTAATAATAATGGTCAATCCTGTAGAGAAAGAACAAAAGGCTTTTTCTCTGTTTTCTTAAGGTCTATACCTGCTAATTAATAGATAAAGAAAAATTAGCAGGAGAAAAGGCATGTAAACTTTATTTTTTTGCAGTAATGAGGATGAAACCCAGGGGCATTCTACCTCCAAGCTACACCTTCATCCCTATTTTTTTTTTTTTTTTTGGTGGTACTGGGGTTCCTGGAAGTTCCTGGGGTTCCTTCTACCTCCGGGCTACACTCCCAGACCTATTTTTACATTTTTATTTGGAAACAGAGTCTCCTAAGCCAGTGCGCGTGGCTGGCTTCGAACCTGCGCAATCCTCCTGTCTCTGCCTCCCAAGCGTGGGGATTACAAGCGTGCGCCACCACGCCTGGCTCCTATTTTTTATTTTTTATTTTGAAACAGGATCTCACTGAATTGCAAAGGGCCTCACTAAGTAGTTGAGGCTGTCTGTGAATTGCGATCCTTCTGTCTCAGTCTTCTGAATGCTGAGATTACAAGCGTAGGCCACCACACCCAGCTAAACTTCATTTGATGTTAATATTTTAATATTTATGTTTATGGAGGTCTTCATAGAAATGAAGTTCCAAAAGCCTGGTAGACCTAGAATCTTATGTAATCTCTTAACAAAGGTCATAATAAATTATGGAGAAGTGATAAGACAAAGGAAAAGGTATTTGGTCTTTTAGGGTAGTAAATTATGAGGAGCTAAACATATAGGAAACAAATGGAAGTGAAGGCTTAGTTTAGTAAAGTTTTTTTGTACAGAAAGTCTCAGTGAGGGCCTTTTGTCTCCTGTGATTAGTGTCATTCTCCTAGTATAGGATAGCTGAGGAGCTTCTAAACTGGGAGAGGAGAGGGGATGAGACACATCTTCACAAGGGAAATTTAAGTCATATTTTTATGTGAATAGAGAAAGCTCTTTTTGTTTGTTGTTTTTCATTTATCTTTAGCTCAGTATAATCTTTTTGTCAGAGTAGCATGTTCTGGGTAGCATATTCTGATTTCCTTTTGTCCAGAGTTCAAAGAATAAAAACATTAGCCATAATTCTATGACATAATTCTATAACAGCCACTATCGTCTCTTATCTCCTTTTTTAAATTTTTTAAATTTTTAAATTTTTATTTTTTTGGTGGTACTGGGGGTGGAACCCAGAGGCTTTCTACCTTTGGGCTATACTCCCAAACCTATTTTATACTTTATTTGGAAACAGGGTCTCACTAAGTTGCTGAGAGCCTCACTAAGTAGCTGAGGCTGGCTTCGAACCTGTGCGATCCTTCTGTCTCAGCCTCCCAAGTGCTGGGATTACAAGTGTGCGCCACCACGCCCGGCTCTCTTATCTCCTTTTTAAAGAAATTTTTTTTATTGGTGAATTGTAGTCATATATCTTTTGTGTGTGTGGTACTGGGAATGAAAGTCAGAGGCTTTCTACCTCTGGGCTATACTCCCAGACCTATTTTATATTTTATTTGGAAACAGGGTCTCACTAAGTAGCTGAGGCTGGCTTCGAACTTGTGTGATCCTCCTGTCTCAGCCTCCCAAGTGCAGGGATTACAAGCGTGAGCGACCATGCCCGGCGTAGTCATACATCTTAATGGAGTACAGGATGGTAGATGCATACAGGCACACATCACTCATTTAGTCTTTCCTCAGTTCCCATCCCATTCCCTTCCCCTTCCTCCGTCTTATGTTCTGTTTAGTGATTGACTTGGATATGTTTGTGAATGCATATTCCCCTCAGTTAGGTTGCCTTATTTGCTCATCTATGGTTTCTTCTTCTTTGTCTAGAGTTCCTCTTATGGCCATAAAGAACACAATTACATCGATTTTAGGGAAATGGGTGGAATTGGAGAACATTATACTAAGCGAGATTAGTCAGTCACAAAGTAAAAAATCAAATGCTCTTCCTAATATTTGGAAGCTAGGGAGAAAAAGGGCCGTAGGAGGAACTCTTATCTCTTTTTGAATAAGTAAGACCACTTAAATTATCTTTAGCAGGTATCTTATGAAAATGCATTGTTTTTGGTTATAGGTGAGAGTATCTTAGTTTGTAAGAACGCTGAGAAATCCAAAGGCATAGCTCTACTTCAGGGATCACTAAAACCAGTTTGTAGCTGTCTGCAGAGACGAGAAGGAGAGGAGGTAACTGCCAGTATGATACGAGCTATTCTGGAGGTAAGAGAGAGTTCAGTGAATTACTAGTTGCTTTTTAACAAATATTGTAATATGGCGGAGCTTTATGTGAAAATCTTTTTTTTTTTTTTTTAGCTAGGCATGGTGGTACATGCTTGTAATCCCAGCATTTGGGAGGCTGACACAGGAGTTCATCCAGATAATACCTGTTGACATTAAAATAAAATTGAGTTACAAATACATATGATTAGACATGTAGAACAATATAGAAAAATCTAAAGTGAAAAATAAAACTTTTTTGTTCAGAGTCCTCAAAGGTAACCTCTTGTTCAGCATTTCAAGTGTCCATTCAGAAAAGTTTTCTGTGCCTATATCAGTACTAGTATTAGTGACACTAGTATGTTTACCCATATTCTTTCCTTTTTTCCCTTTATCAGTTTAAAGAAAAAGGATAAAATACTTGAGAACATATGGTTAGGAAGGATGTTAAGAGTAGGTTCTTTGATACATTGCTGGGACTCTTTTGGAGGGCAACCGGGCCATACCTCCTAAACTTAAAAATATACATACCCATTTGTCTATCAGTTTAACATCTAGGAATTTTACCCAGGGATTTATTTGTGAAGTTAAGTCAAATTAAATGTATACAATATTTATTATATTATTAATAATAGGGAAAATTGGGAAAGCCCCAAGTATCATTGATACTAAATGAATTAGGACAAAGCCATGCTTTGTGGTCATTAAAAAGAACAAGATAGCTCTGTTTATGATGATGTGCATCTAATATATATTAAATGAAAGAAGGCAAGAGACAAATTAGTAAATATAATAAATTAGTTGTAGGAAAATAATATCTACAAAATACAAATGCCATCATGTTTTCCTGCTCTCATTACAACCCTTCTTCTGGGTTGGAAGCATTCACCTGTAATGTTCCTACATGCCCACTTATTTTAGAAGAGAGATGAAAATAATTGTTTTGATTCATGGACATGAACCATTACTGCCTCCTTTATATATATTTTTAGTTCTAAAATTTTATTTATTTATTTTAGTTCTAAAATTTTAGATGGATGATTCATTTATTTTTGTTAACAAAACAATATTGTATTTACCTTTAAGAAAAACTTTTCATGTTGTCAGAAGGTATTATCTACATTTGCAATGAGTGGTGATAAAGGATTAATAAAGAGTCTCTAAGATTCTGAGAGTTTTTTTTCTCTCAATACGGAAATGGAACCTAGGGGTATTCAACCTCCAAGTGACACCCTCCAGCCCTATGTTTTTATTATTTATTTTTAAACAGGGTCTCACTGAGTTGCAAAGGGCCTCAGTAAGTAGTAGCTGAGGCTCTCCGTGAACCTGTGATCCTCTTGTCTCAGCCTCCCAAATACTGGGATTTCAAGTACGTACCACCACACCCAGCAATTCTGAGAGTATTTTAAGGGAATAAAATAACTTCTTTTTTATATAATGAGGACGGACATGCATGTCTTATAAAAAATTTAAAGAAATTTTCAAATGTTTCCAATCAGATAATAGTTGGTGGAGTGGCGAGTACATCACAAGATATGCAGACTTATGCTTCGTGCACATTTTTGGCTGCAAGTATGAAAGAAGAAAAGCGGGGAATTCATAAAAGTAAAGATTCTGTTCAACTTGGAGCGATTGAAGCCTGTGTGATGTGGCTACTAGAAAATGAATTCATCCAGGTAACAGAAGCCAGTCATGGAACAGAAGGTAAATATGAGTGTTCATTTTACTTGCTTTTTCATAATTGACTCATTTGTTTTTCATCTCACTCATAGATTTCTACACATTGGTTAAAATTCTGTTTGTAAAGTTTACCACTCCAAGGAAGGTTAACTTATGCAATACAGATCGACAGTGTTTTGTTTTGTTTTGCTTTATTTTGTTTTTAACATTTACTCCTGTGTGTCCCCACTCCCAAACCAGGAAAGGTGTATCACCCAACACATCTTGGTTCTGCTACTCTTTCTTCCTCACTTTCTCCAACTGACACCTTAGATATTTTTGCTGACCTTCAAAGAGCAATGAAGGGCTTTGTTTTAGAGAATGACCTTCATATTGTCTATCTGGTAAGTTCTTTATTTTTATTTCTGGTAACTATATTTGTGAAAATAGGAAGAAAAATAAACATTGAATTTTGAATATCAAAGGTTCACTATGGGAATATCTTGTCTGCTTTCCTTGTCAAGGTTAGTAGTGGTGAGAGTAAAAAGAAGAGGCAGGGAGAGAATTGTTCTGAATAATGAGCCAGATGTCTTAGTGACCATTTAATTTATTCTTTCCAACCTTCTTCCTAAAAGGATTTGAAGTAGTTTATAAAAAAATATTTATTTTACAATATATAAGAGAAAAGCAAAGGACAATATGGCATCTGAAAATTAAAGAGATGACCATAATGTAAAACTCATGCAGATTTTAATCATGCCAGTACATCATATGTTGTTATCTTGTCACTTTGGTTCTAAATTTTCTAGCAACTAAAGAGAGAAGCTTCATTGCTCTCCATATTCATAATGTGAAAAGCATTGCATTTTATTGCCTAAGAAAAATTTAATCCTAAAACATACTTTAGGAGTTATATATGTTCTTTTTTTTGTCATACTGGGTATGGAATCCAGGGGCATTCTACCTCTGAGCTATACCCCCAGCCCTATTTTTAATCTTTATTTTGAAACAGGGTGTCACTGAGTTGCAAAGGGCCTCACTAAATACCTGCGGCTGGCTGCAAACCGTGATCCTCCTGTCTCAGCCTCCCAAATGCTAGAATTACAGTTATGTGCCACCACACCCGACCAAGGAGTTATATATATTCTTGATAAAATCTCTCTTATAAATGCAATAAATAATTAAAAAGTTTGTTTAATAATCCTCCATGAATATCATAAAAGTTTTGATAAGAATTAGAATTTGAAGTCATATTATTTGGCTAGAACTTGACCAAATAGTAAGTATTTTGTCAATTAAAGGCAGATATACAGTTGGGCATGATGGCGCACACTTGTAATCCCAGCACTTGGGAGGCTGAGACAGGAGGATCACACAGGTTCAAAGCCAGTCTCAGCTACTTAGTGAGGCTCTCAGCAACTTAGTGAGACTCTGTTTTCAAATAAAGTATAAAATAGGTCTGGGCATGATGGCGCACACTTGTAATTCCAGCACTTGGGAGGCTGAGACAGGAGGATTGAACAGGTTCAAAGCCAGCCTCCGCTACTTAGTGAGGCTCTCAGCAACTTAGTGAGACTCTGTTTTCAAATAAAGTATAAAATAGGTCTGGGAGTATAGCACGGAGGTAGGTTAGGTCTGGGAGTATAGCACAGAGGTAGAAAAGCTCCTGGGTTCCACCCCCAGTATCATAAATAAATAAATAAATAAAACAGGTATATGAACTTGGATAAGCAAATGAGTAGAAGCCAAATTAAAATTTTTATTAAGATGAACAACGGTTTTCAGGGGATACACACAATAAAATATTTTCTTCCTTTTTCTTCTTTTCTTATAAACATGCTTAATACATGGATGATAATGGGTTTAAAGTTCTGTGACCTGGAATGTGGCTGGGTTAGAATCCCAAAGCAGGTCTCAAAAAACTAATGACATCGAGCATCATGTACTCATGAGGCATTTTTATATCTTCTGTAGAGAAATGCCTATTTGGATTCTTTGACCACTTTTTAATTGAGATGTAGGATTTATTTTTGTATTTTATACAAGGTGATTTGCAAATATTTTCTTCCTTTCTGTGAGTTGGATCTAAAATGTCCCCCAAAGGCTTATGTGTTGAAGGCTTAGTCCCAAGTGTAGCAATGTGAGGTACAAAGTCTCCAGGTCATTAATGTGAGGCGTTTAGGAAATGATTGGGTCATGAGAACTCTAACCTCATCAATGAATTAATCCATTTAATGGATTGATAATTCGAATGGAATACTGGGAGGTGTTGGAAACTATAGGAGGTAGGACCTACTAGAAGAGAGTGCATACTTGTAGGCATGCCCATGGGCACTATGTGTTGTCCCTGCCTCTTTCCTCTCTCTCTTCTTCCTTGCTGCCATGAGCTGAGAAGCTTTCCCCAACCATGCCCTTCCGCCATAATGTGCTACCTCACCTCAGCCCTAAAACAATGGAGCCAGCTCATCATGGACTGAAACTTTTGAAACCAGGGACCAAAATAAATCTTTCCCCCTTTAAGTTGTTTTTCTCTGGTATTTGTCACAGCAATACAATGCTGACAAATACAGTTGACTTTTCTTATTTTTGGTGATGTCTATTGACATATAAAAGTCCACTTTTGTGTGTGTGTGTGTGATTCTGGGGTACTTGGGATAGAACCCAGGGACATCGCACCTCCAAGGTATACCCCTAGCTCTATTTTTTTAGTCTCTTTATTTTTGAAACAGGGTTTCACTGAGTTGCAAAGGGCCTCGCTAACTGAGGCTGTCCGCGAACTGCGATCCTCTGGTCTCCACATCTGGAATCCTGGGATTACAAGCGTGTGCCACCACTCTGGCCTACTTTTTGTTTTTGAAACAGGGTCTTGCTAGGTTGCTGAGAGTCCCACTGTGTGCTTAGGCTGTCCTTGAATCTGTGATCTTCCAGTCTTGGGCTCCCAAGTACTAGGACTACAGGCATGGGCCACCACACCTGGCTTTATTTCTTTCATTGCTTCTGCTTTTGGTGTCATAGGTAAAAATCCTTTGAATAACCCAGTGTCAACAAAGATTTCCTCCTATGTTTTCTTTTAACAGTTTAATAGTTGTAGCCTGGGCATTTAGGTGTATGATCCATTTGACTTACTTTTTGTGCCTAGAATAAAGAAAGCTCCTAACTTGATCGCTTTGCGCATGTCTATCTGGATATCTCAGCACCATTTGTTGGAAATGCTATTCTTTTTACACTGGATTTTCTTATCATTCTGTGTCATCTTAGTTGAAAAATCATTTGACTGGATAAGTGAGGGCTGGGGTTTTTGCCTTATTGCAGAGTGTGTGGTTGGCATATGCAAGGCTCTGGGTTTAATACCACGTGTCCCCTGCCCCCAGAAGAGTGTTGTTTTGGTTATTGTATCGTGTGTGTGTGTGTGTGTGTGTGTGTGTGTGTGTGTGTGTTACTGGAGATGAGACCCAGGAACTACACCTCCAGCTCTATTTTATTCTTTTTATTTTGAAACAGGGGTTCACTAAGTTGCAGATGACCTTACTAAGTTGCTGAGGCTGGCTGCAAACCTGCAGTCCTCCTGCCTCAGCCTCCTAAATATTGGGATTACAAGTTTTTGCCACCATGCCTGGCATTTAGGATATTGTATCTTGATAGAAAATTTTGAAGTCAGTGAGTGTTTGTCTTCCAATTTTGTTCTTCTTTAAAAATTTTTAAACTACTCTAGGTCTTTTATATTTCCATATGAATTTTAGGATCCACTCATTAATTTAAGGAATGAAGCTAGCCATAGTTTGATAGAGATTATCTTGAATGTGTAGATCAATTTTTCTTCAAAAATTTTTGGGGTACTGGAGATTGAACCCAGGGGCATTCTACCTTTGACAGTCCTATTCTTTTTATTCTACCCAGTCCTGTTTTTTTTTTTTTTTTTTTTTTTTTGTGCAGGTCTGGAGATGGAACCCAGGGCATTCAACCTCTGAACTACACCCCCGTCCTATTTTTTATTCTTTATTTTTAAACAGGTCTCACTAAGTTGTGGGGGGCCTCACTAAACAGCTGAGGCTGAAGCCCGGCGTGGTGGCGCACGTTTGTAATCCCTGTGCTTGAGAGGCAGAGACAGGAGGATCGCGTAGGTTTGAAGCCAGCCACGCTGGCTTAAGGACCCTGTTTCCAAATAAGAAAGTATAAAAATAGGTCTGGGAGTGTAGCCTGGAGGTAGAAGGGTTTCCAGGAACCCCAGTAAACCAAAATAAATAAATAAATAAATAAATAAATAAATAAATAAATAAATAAATAAATAAATAAATAGGTAGCTAGCTAGCTGAGGCTCTCTGTGAACTGTGATTCTCCAGTCTCAGCCTCCCGAATGCTGGGATTACAAGTGCGCGCCACCACACCTGGCTATCCAATCCTATTCTTTTTATTCTTAATTTTGAAACAGAGTCTCACAGAGTTGTAGAGGGCCTTGCTAAGTAGCTGAGGCTGGCTGCAAACCTCTGATCCTCCTGTTTCAGCCTCTCAAATACTGGGATTACAAGCATGCGTCACTTTGCCCTGCCCTAAATTTTGGAGGTATTGTCATCTTAATATTATTAAGTCTTCTGATCCACATACACGGGATGTCTTTCCATTTAAGTCTTTAGTTTCTTTCATTAATTTTTATAGTTTTAAAAGTATAGCTGGGTGTGGTGGCACATGCTTGTAATCTCAGCATTTGGGAGGCAGAGATAGGCGGATCCAAGTTCCTAGACAGCCTTAGCTACTGCATAGTGAGGCCACCCAGTAAAGCCCTGTTTCAAAAAAAAAAATAATATATACATATATATATATGTGCGTGCACACACACACACACACACACACACACACACACACACACAAATAAGGCTGAGGGTGTAGCTCAGAGGTAGAATGCCCCTGAGTTCCATCCCCAGTACCACAAAAAAGTATAAATTTTATAATTCCTTTGTTAAGTTTTATGTTCCTAAATATTTTATATCTCTTAAATCTTTTTGCTGCATGTATTATAAATGGAATTGTTTTTTAATTAATTTTTGTATTAAAGTGTACAGAAAAGCCTTCTCATATATTGATCTCATATTCTATAAATTATTGAAATTAATAGGTTCCATAGGATTTTCTAATTTTCTATGTATTTAGATGGTTTTGCTCTTTCCTTTCCAATCTAGATGTGCTTAATTTTGATTGCTTACTTAACCTGGCTAGTATCTCAAATAAAATGAATAGAGATGATGAAAACAGATATTGTCATCTTGTTCCCGATCTTGGAGTGAAAGTACTCATTCTTTCACTTTCAAGTATGATGATAGCTTGTGAGTATTTTGCAGATTGCCTTTATTAGATTTTTATTAGATGTTGTCAGGTGTTTTTTGCTATATCTTTTGAGATTATATGGTATTTGATTACTATTGTAACAATCCCAAATTTTCTGCATAAGTCAAATGTAGTCATGCTGTATAATCCCTATTTATATTGCCAGACTTAGTTTCCTATTATTTTTGATGAGAATTGTATCTATATTCATAGAAATTATTGGTCTGAACTGGGCGTGGTAGTGCACGCTTGTAATCTCAGTGCTTGGGAGGCTGAGACAGGAGGATTGCAGTTCGCAGACAGCCTCAGGTACTACTTAATGAGGCCCTTTGCAACTCAGTAAGACCCTGTTTCAAAATAAAGGACAAAAAAAAAAAAAATAGGGCTGGGGTGTAGCTTTGAGATAGAGTATCCCTGAGTTCTATCCTCAGTACTGGAAAAAAAAGAAAAAGAAAAGAAAAAGAAAGAAATTGGTTTGCAGTCATGAAGGATTGCTTATTATCCCCCCCCCCTCCTTCTCTCTCACTCTCTTGTAGTACAGGGGATTGAATCCAGGGGCATTCTCCCTCCAAGCTACACCCTAGCTTTATTCTCCATTTTTTTTTTTTCCTGTATTGGGGATTGAACCCAGGGGTATTCTACTCTTGAGCTACACTCCCAGCCTTATTTTTTAGTCTTTTTATTTTTGAAACAGGGTCTCACTGAATTGCCAAGGTCAACTAAGTAGCTGAGGTTGTCCGTGAACTGCAGTCTTCTGGTCTCAGCCTCCTGAATGCCGGGATTACAAGTGTGCACCATCATGCCCAGCAGTAACTCTTATTTAATGTTTGGTAGATTTTATCAATCAAGACATCGAGGCTTGGGTTTTTCCCTGGCATAATTGTTTTGGTGATTAACTCAACCTCTTTATATGTTATAGGTTTATTCAGATTTTTAAATTCAGTTTTGGTAGTTTGTATGTTTCCAGGAACTTGTCTGTTATCTCTAGTTTGTCCAATTTGTTGGCTATGAATTGTTCATAGTATAATCCTGTTTATTTCTAGAATGTACTAAATTTCTTGGGTAATTAGATTAATATGTTTCATCTAATTTGGAAAATTTTCAGCCATAATTTTTTCCAATTTTTTTTCTGTTGCCTTTTGGAGTATGTATGTATATATGTATGTATGTATATATTTGTGAAATTGGAGATGGAACCCAGGGGCATTCTACCTCCGAGCTATATCCCAGCCCTATTTTTTTATTCTTCATTTTGAAACAGGGTCTCACTGAGTTGCGAAGTGCTTCACTAAGTAGCTAAGGCTGGTTGCGAACCGCGATCCTCTGGTCTCAGCCTCCCGAATGCTGGGATTACAAGTGTGTGCCACCATGTCCGGCTTCAATATATATATATATGTTTGTACACTTAATATTTCCCACATTTCTGTGAGGCTCTGTTCCTTTTTCTGTTCTCTCCTCTGTTTTCTGATTCTTAATGGCAGTTTAGGTATATAGTTGAGCTCTCTTTTCATCTTGTTGTGGTTATTGTGGTTATTTTTTTAGCTCCAGAATTTCCATTTGATCCTCATTTTAATGTTCTCTTTATGCATGTTCTATAGTTGGTAGGACAGTGTCATTATGTAGTCTTTCACATAAGATTGAATTTCTTTTGTTCTTTGACTACAGTTGTGATGTCTCTTTTGATGTCTTTGCTTAGTTTAACATCTTTTTTGTTTTTGTTGTTATACTGGGGATGGAACCCAGGGGCATTCTACCTCTGAGCTACACCCCCAGCCCTATTTTTTTATTCTTTATTTTGAAACAGGGTCTCACTGAGTTCAGAAGGTCTTACTAAGTAGCTGAGGCTGCCCATCCATGAACCATGATCCTCTGGTCTCAGCCTCCCAAATGCTGCGATTACAAGCATGCGCTCATGTAGATTTTCTTAAAGACGTTTCTTTTGTTTGCTTTCTCTATGTGTTTGGGACACTTTACTCTTTCTTTCATGTTTCACATTTTAGATAATATATCAACTTTGGCTATTGATTACTCTTTACCTCTTCTCCTCTTTGTATTTTACTGCTTCTTTCTTGGAAATTATACAAAATATTGAACCCAGAATCAGGATATTGGGATTAGATGTGTTCGTGATTCAAGGCTTGTCTTCTGTGAAGTCCAGTTTGTATCTTTATCAGTTTTTTTTTTTTAGCAATGAGTTGTTTGTGAATAAGTAACATTTTCATATAAGTATTATAACAGACAACTTATACTTCTATATTTTGAAATACAATAATTTTTTAACCCCCCAGTGCTGGGGATTGAGTCCAGGGCCTTGAGCATGCTAGGCAAGCTCTGCCACTGAGCTATAGCCCCAGGCCACTGTAATGTAATAGTTTTAGCTAATTAATCATGGTTTTTCCCTTTAGGTTACACCTATGTTTGAAGATTGGATTACTATTGATTGGTATCGATTTTTTTGTTTATGGGAGAAGTTGCCAACTTCTATGAAAAGAGTGGCAGAACTAGTGGGCGTTGAAGAAGGGTTCTTGGCTCTCTGTGTGAAAGGAAAAGTAGTAGCCAGAACTGAGAGACAGCACCGCCAGATGGCCATCCATAAAAGGTAAATATCAAAGAACTCACATGCTCTATTTAACAGTGTCTGGCATACAGAAAATGTCCAGTTTATCTGATCACTTTCATTGTCAATAAAATTAAAACTTTTGCTGATTATAGTAAAAAAATTTTAGTTTATTGTATTTACTGAATTTATTAATATTTTATTTTTCGGTACTGGGGATGGAACCCAGGGGCGTTCTACCTCCAAACTACACCCTCAGCCCTACTGTTTTTTTTTTTTTTTATTCTTTATTTTGAAACAGGGTTTCACTGAGCTTCAAAGGGCCTCACTAGGTAATAGCTAAAGCTGTCTGTGAACTGCAATCCTCCTGTCTAAGCCTCCCGAATGCTGGGTTTACAAGTGTGTGCCATCACACCCGGCTATGAATTTATTAATATTTTTGTTTCTCCTGTACCTTATAGTTTAGCAGCTGTTACTAAGAAAGATCTTTTAAAGTTGAATAATTATTTCTCTCTCGCTCTCTCTTTTTTTTTTTTTTTTTGGTGGTACTGGGGTTCCTGGAAGCCCTTCTACCTCTGGGCTACACTCCCAGACCTATTTTTACATTTTTATTTGGAAACAGGGTCTCCTAAGCCAGCGGGTGCGGCTGGCTTCGAACCTGCGCGATCCTCCTGTCTCTGCCTCCCAGGCGCGGGGATTACAAGCGTGCGCCACCACATCCAGGTAATTATTTCTCTTTTTTAAAGAAGCTGTGAATCAGATCTGTCAGTTTACTGTGGCTTTGAGATTATGCTTTGTAGCACCCTTAGAAATAATTCATTATGCCGGGCGTGGTGGCACACGCTTGTAATCCCTGCGCTTGGGAGGTGGAGACAGGAGGATCACGCTGGTTCGGAGCCAGCCTTGCTGGCCTTAGAGACCCTGTTTCCAAATAAAAAAAATTAATAAAATAGGTCTGGGTGTATCCCAGAGGTAGAAGGGCTTCCAGGAACCCCAGTACCACCAAAAAAAAAAAAAAAAAAAAAAAAAAGAAAGAAAGAAATAATTCATTACTACTAGAGAAGTGATATTTAAAAGATTCAGATGGGAGCTAGGTGTGGGCATATGCCTGTAATTACAGTACTTGGGAATCCAAGACAGGAAGATTGCAGATTCCACAACTTAGTGAGGCCCTATTTCAAAATAAAAAATAACAAATAGGGATGAGGGTGTAGCTCAAAGGTAGACTGTCCTGTGTTCAATCCCAGTACTACAAAAAAAAAAAAAAAAAAAAGAAAAGAAAAAAATGTATATGAGGAAATTGTAAAGGCTTTCAGCTTCTTTGAAATATAGTATTAAATTATTTACAACACAGTCAAGTGTAAAGATTAATATACTTGGATTTATGTCATTGTTGCCTTTCAAATTAAAATCAGATTTTAGGTGTATTTATTCAAGTCACCCCTCCATGCCAGTCTGGTATGGAGCTGTACCTATCTTCTGTACTACTATCTTTCTAATAAACTTCTTTAAATCTTCAAAAAAAAATCAGACTTTATAATCAAATGTTATTATATTGAAATACAAAGAGATGATCATATATCAAATCTTTTAAATTTTGTGCCATCACATTTTTTGACCCAAGACTTATTTCTTGAAATTAGTTCATAGTATTTAAATATGAGGACTCTTTTGTTATATGTACATTGTATAACACTGGTACTACTGCATGTCAAGACCTACCTTGTAAGCACTAATCCTGTCTTTGTCTTCAGCCCTATTTCCTATTAGAAATCTTCCCAGAGTTTGTAAACCCTCTATTGCCTTTTGGGTTTTAGTTGTTTAACAACACATGTACTTTCACAGTAGACATATGTGATCTCTTATTATACTTTTGGTGATTTATTTTTAGGTTTTTCACCAGTCTTGTGCTATTAGATTTAATCAGTGAGATTCCTTTAAAGGAAATTAATCAGAAATATGGATGCAGTCGTGGACAGATTCAGTCTTTGCAACAGTCTGCTGCTGTTTATGCAGGTCAGTTAAAGGGTTTCACATTTACTGAAGGCTATGTGGCATGAGATCATTAAGATTCTTTTACTTTGCATTCCATTGTAAGCCTCTATAACATTGCTATAATATTGTATAGTCCCTGTCGTCATGAGAAGATCTAAAACTGTGGTTCTTCTGAGTTCAGTGCCCGTTGGAGCACTAGTGACAAGCTCAGTGGACCTTTCCATTCCTTAGCAACCTGCTGACTCCCTCTCCTTTCTAGTTTTTTGTTCATTTTGTTTTCTTTTTTTCTTCTTTTTTTCCTGTTTCAAGAAGAAGCAGTGTACACATGGAATTTTATTCAGCCATAAAGAAAAACACAGTTACATCATTTACAGGGAAATGGATGGAAATGGAGGGCATTATGCTAAGTGAGATTACTCAGTCACAAAAAATAAGAAATCAGATGCTCTCCCTAATATGCAAAAACTAGGGAGAAATGAGTCATAGGAGGAACTCTAGATAAAGAAGGAGAGTCTATAGATGAGCAAATAAGGTGACCTGAAGGGATGGGGGGGGGGAAAGAGGGAAGTTCTCTAATGCATATGATGTACTTTAACAAACACATCAAAGTCAATCACTAAGCCAAGCATGAGGAGGGAGGGGGAGGGAAAGGCGTGGGAATTGGGTAAGGGCTGATTGGATGATGTGTGCATGTGTGTCTCTACCATATTGTATCCCCTTAAGATGTATGGCTACAATGCAGTAATAAAAAATTAGAAAAAAAAAAAAAAGGTCAGGCTTGGTGGTACATGCTTGTAACCCCAGCATTTGAGAGGATGAGACAGGAGGATCTTGGTTCATGGACAGCCTCAGCTACTACTTAGGCCCTTTGCAACAGCGAGACCCTGTTTCAAAATAAAGAATAAAAAAATAGGGCTGGTTGTGTAGGTCGGAGGTAGAATGCCCCTGGGTTCCATTCCCAGTACCATAAATAAATAAATAAATAAATAAATAAATAAATAAATTTAAAAATAAAAAATGAAAAATAAAAAATAAAGAAGCAGTAAAAAAAAATTCTCAGTGGTCTCCCTTTTTAAAAGTATTGATTAATACATGTGGTCAAGAAGGAGGATGGCAAATGGAGAATGATTTCTGGACTCATGCCCTAAGTATTGTCTAATTTAGGAAGCAGTGGTATGTTTCAATATATAAAACCCATATCCTCCAAGCTAAGCAAACAAGGAAATTCTGGATCTGATTTTATTAAGCAACTCTTTAAGCCATTAGGAAAGAAACACTGGGCTACGAGGAGGTATATGTATTTATCTGTATAGGGGATTTCACCAAGGTTGTGTATATGTGAGAGAATGCTGAGGGGAAGGTGGGCAGGAGATGGTAAGAAAGGAGGGCCCTCCCTCACCTCACTAGAATCAGAGATCTAAGCCAGTCTCTAGGACGAGTGTTCTCTCAGGGAAGTGACTTAAGGCATGGCACTTTGCTGCTCTGACCTTGTTATTTCAGGAGGGTATAGCTGTTGAACTGGACAGACTTTCTTTGAAGAAAATTACAATAAAATGACACTCCTTGTAACTCCTTGTAGTCCTCTCATCTGTTTTATAGAGTTCTTTCTTAAGACAGTAAGGGAGAGTAAGGGAGACACACACACACACACACACACACACACACACACACACCAGGGTGAGGACTTTTTGTTTGTTTTGTGTTTGTGTGCTCTTACCTTTTTTTCCAAATGTTAATTTGGGATTAAGAATTAATTTCAGGTGTTTGCCTGTAATCCGGTGCTTGGAAGGCTGAGACAGGAAGATTGCAGGTTTGAGACCCCTAGTGAGATGAATATATATATATATATATATATATATATATATATATATGTATGTATGTATGTATGTATGTATGTATTAGAGCTGAGGGTATAGCATAGGGGTAGAATGCCCTGAGTTTAATCCTCAGTACCACACATTTTATTTTATTTTACTTTATTTTATTTTATTTTATTTTATTTGCGGGTCTGGGGATGGAAGCCAGGAGCATTCAACCTCCGAGCTACACCCCCTGCCCTATTTTTTTATTCTTTATTTTGAAACCAGGTCTCGCTGAGTTGCAGAGGGCCTCACTAAGTAGCTGAGGCTGTCCGTGAACTGCGATCCTCTGGTCTCAGCCTCCTGAATGCTGGGATTACAAGTGTGTGCCACCACTCCCGGCTGTACCACACATTTTAAAAGAAAAGAACTAACGAGATGGCATTTTTGTGTTTAGTGTCTTTATTGTCTATTTAGCTAGGTCCTTAATATATGTCAACTTTCCTGTTACCTTATCCTTTAGACCTTGTTAAGTTTTACTATTCTGTAGGAGGATGTGAGGGTGATCTGGCTGCGACATCTGTTACCCCATTGATCACCAGGTTGATTTGGCTGATCTGGCTGGCTAGGCGGGTGTCCCTTTCTTCCCTCACTGCTCCATGTGCGTCCCTCCTGAAGCTGCTGGCTTGGTTGAAGAGAACAACCTTCCCCGAATAGAGGAGGACTGGTCTTTGGTCAAGGGTATACAAGTAGCTGCGCTCCCCTCCTAGAACCTCCAAACAAGCTCTCAATTCTGCAGGGAACAAGAAGACAAAACATCATACCTAAAGAAATGGAGAAATAAGATAAAAGGGATTTTTAATTCAATATGTATTCTGTGAATGTTCCAGGGATGATCACAGTGTTTTCCAACCGCCTGGGCTGGCACAATATGGAACTACTACTTTCCCAGTTTCAGAAACGTCTCACATTTGGCGTGCAGAGGGAGCTGTGTGACCTGGTTCGAGTATCCTTACTTAACGCCCAGAGAGCCAGATTCCTTTATGTGTCTGGCTTTCTTACTGTGGCAGATCTTGCTAAAGCTAATATTGCTGAGCTGGAGGTGGTTCTGAAAAATGCTGTTCCTTTCAAAAGGTAAGAAGGTCCTTCTATCTATATAGGGTTATTAAATGACAAGTCATGTTAATTTTTAATAGATAATGTATTAAAATATTTTCCCCTTAGATAGTGGCTTCTTTTTCTTCCTGAGGATTATTTTTCATTTTGTATGTTTTGACAGATTGAATGATTGAAAATGGTCATAATTAACTCCTGAAAAGATTAAAAGTACAGAACCAATGCTTTGTGCCTTGCTGAATTTTGATTTTCTTCACGTATCCAAAGCTCATCTTGTACTTTCTTTGGTCAGGAGAACTTTAAAATGCACTCCTCTTGAATGTTCTTTAGAACATCAGTTCCTTGATACAGTTTGTGAGAAGAGAATTGCTTAACTATTTGGTGTGTATGTGTGTGTGTACGTGTACCTGTTTGTGTGTGTGTGTATATATATATTTATGAGTTATGCATTTTATTTGGTAGTACTGGGTATTAAACTCACTTTACCACTGAGTTGCACACCCAACCCCCTCATTCTTTTTCCTTTTCTTTTTTTATTTTTAGCACTGGACATTGAACTCAGGGACACTTTACAACTGTGCTATATCCCAGCACTTCAGCACTTTTTAGTTTTCATTTTGAGACAAGATCTTTCTAAGTTGCTGAGGCTGGCCTAGAGCTTTTGATTTTCCTGGCTCAGCCTCCCGAATAGCTATGATAATAGGCATGCACCACTACACCCAGCCTGTATGTTGAAATTCTTACCCTCAGTCTTATTGGTGAAGTATTCCTATTCATAATTGCCTGAAACACGTCTTCTGCTAGAGACTCCTTGAGGATGGTTTAGGGTACAGAATCCTTCAAATTCTTAGATGTTTAAAATTGTTTTTCTCTAAATGTTTGAAGCACAGCTTGACTGGTTATAAAATCCTTATCCTACACTTTCTTTTATTATTATTATTATTATTTTTTAATTATTATTTTTATTATTATTATTATTTTGGTGGTACTGGGGATGGAACCTTCTACCTCCAGGCTACACTTTCAGACCTATTTTATATTTTATTTGGAAGCAGGATCTCTTAAGCCAGCCAGGCTGGCTTCGAACCTGTGCGATCCTCCTGTCTCTGCTTCCCAAGCTCAGGGATTACAAGTGTGCACCACCAAACCTGGCTTATTCATTTTTTTTTAAATGTGCATCCCATCTTGCTTTGACTGGTATGTTGTTTTTGAGAAGTCTGATGGGAGTCAGATTCTCTTGCTCCTCTAAGTTATTTGATCTTTTTGTATGTAGGCTGTGGATTTCTTCTTTTTCATATCTTTGAAGTTTAATGGTTGTATTAGCATATTAGTAACAAATTTCAAGAACAGGACTAGATAGGGTAGGGATGTAGCTCAGGGGTAGAGCATTTGCCTAGCATGTGCAAGGCCATGGTTTCTATCCCTAGTACTGCAAAACAAACAAAAACCAAATAACAAAATGCCAACAGTAAGTATATATTATTCCTATTTCTTTAAGTAATAGGTCTAGGAGCACCTTTACTAGTGGTTCTGGCTTAGGGTCTCATGAGCTTGTAGCTAAGCTGTGGGTGGAACTGTAAGTCATCTGAAGGCTTCACTTGGGTCTGATTTCAGTGTAGCTCAGGCACATGCTGGCAGGTTGGCGTTTGATGTCTTAGTGGTTGTCTACATGGACAACTTCACTAGACTTCTGATGATGGTTGTCTTCTCCAGAGTTAGCAATTCAAGAGAATGCAAAATGGAAGCTACAATGTCTTTGCTGACCCATCCTTGACTTTTAGTTGTTTCACCTGAGAGGCTGAACTGGTCCCTATTATTATTATATCTTGGTCAGAAGCAGAAGTCTCTCAGGCTTTATTTCTTCCATACATACATTTCTCCTTCCTTCCTTCCTTCCTTCCTTCCTTCCTTCCTTCCTTCCTTCCTTCTTTCCTTCCTTCCTTCCTTCCTTCCTTCCTTCCTTCCTTCCTATCCTGTCCTCCTTCTTTGATTACATATGTTTCACCTTTTAGCATCTATATTATGTTACCCAGAGAGCACTGCTATTTTATCAGTCAGTTTGGCTGAACTTACACTCCAAACTTTGCCTTCTTGGTAGGAGGTAGCTCAAGTCTGTTTTGTTATTTAGACCTTTAACAGCTTTAACAGACTACTTGGAGTCTGTTCACACTGCATGGTTTACGGCCAAATGTTGGGCAGAATTTTTTTTTTTTTAGAAGTAGCAAAATTTTATTTCATTTTATTTTTATTTATTTTTTTGATGGCACATGCCTTCAATCCCTGTATTTTTTAATTTTTTATTGAACATAATGGTATGCATTTAAACTATACTTGATGCCCTCTCCCCCCTCCTGCCCCTGTTTTCCCTTCCCCCCTCACAGCAATAAAACAATGATTGTCCAGGGTAACCATGCCATATTCATAATTTTACATATATTTGGATGTGGACCCTCATTAATCAAGTTCAGCCTTCCTCCTCCTCTATCTTTCCATTCAAGCTTTGCTGGTATTTCCCCTCCATTATCTGGAGTCCCACTGGTATCCTCTGGATTCCCTAGTTTGGGCATATTAGCGGAAACATATGTACCTTCTCCTTCTGTGCTTGGCTGGTCTCACTTAACATAATGCTCTCCAGGACTTTCCATCTTCTTGCAAAAGGTATGATTTTGTTCTTCTTTATGGCTGAGTAGAATTCCATTGTGTGTATTTCCCAGAGTTTTGCTATCCATTCATCTGTTGATGGGGACCTGGATTGGTTCCATATTTTGGCTATTACCAATTGTGCTGCTATGAACATAGGTATGCATATGTTGCTATAGTTCTCTGTTTTCAATCCCTTTGGAAAAATACCCAGGAGTGGTAGAGCTGGATCATATGGTGGATCTATTCCTAGCTTTCTTAGGAATCTCCACACAGATCTCCATAGTGGCTGAACTAGTTTGCACTCCCACCAACAGTGTAAAAGAGTTCCTCTTTCCCCACATCCTCGCAAGCATTTGTTGTAATTTGATTTTTTTATGCTTGCCACTCTGACTGGGGTTAGATGGAATCTCAGTGTAGTTTTGATTTGCATCTCCCTTATGGCCAATGATGTAGAACATCTTTTCATGTATCTATTGGCCCTTTGTATCTCTTCTTTTGTGAAGTGTCTATTTAGTTCATTTGCCCATTTCTTGATTGGGTTGTTTGCTTTGCTAGTGTAGAGTCTTTTGAGCTCTTTGTATATTCTGGATATTAGTCCCCTATCTATGGGACACTATGAAGGCAGTATTAAGAGGAAAGTTTATTGCATTGAGTGCCCACATAAGAAGGACAGAGAACTGCCAAGTAAAGAACCTAATGACACAACTCAAGGACCTAGAAAGTCTGCAACAGTCTACTCCCAAAGCCAGCAGAAGGCAAGAAATTATTAAAATTAGAGCAGAAATAAATGAAATAGAGAATAAAAAAACAATTCAAAGAATCAATAAAACAAAAAGTTGGTTTTTTGAGAAGATCAATAGAATTGATAAACTCCTGGCCAACCTAACCAAAAGAAAAAGAGAATCAACTCAAATTATCAAGATTAGAAATGAAAAAGGAGATATCACCACAGATAGTGAAGAAATTCAAAAGATTATCAGAAACTACTTTAAAAATTTATACTCCAATAGGCTTGGGCAGAATTTAGATAAAAGATTTGGGACTCTTTTCTGGCTCTCTAATTTTTTTAGACATCCCCCTTTATTTATTTATTTTTATTTATTTATTTATTTATTTATTTATTTATTTATTTATTGTGATTCTGAGGATGAAACTCAGGGTCATTCTACCTCTGAGCTATATCCCCAGCCCTATTTTTCATTCTTTATTTTGAAACAGGATCTCACTGAGTGGCAAAGGGCCTCACTAAGTAACTGAGGCTGTCTGCGAACTGCAATCCTCCTGTCTCAGCTTCACAAATGCTGGGATTACAAGTGTATGCCACCACACCTGGCTAGAAATCCCCCTTTAATTTTGACTTCTATGATTATCCTGAGCTATGTTGTGAATTCAGTGAGTGATCTCTAGGTTTTTATTCCAAACTCTTAGGTGGCCTGTATAGTCCTGATTAGAGCCTGCCTTTAGGTGAAATGTGTGGAAATTCACCCACTCCTGTTTATTTCTTCTCCTTTCTTTTGATCATTCTCAAGGTTTGTTAGATATTTTGAGCAGAGCATATAGAGTGTAGGAGTGTGTGTGTGTGTGTGTGTGTGTGTGTGTGTGTGTGTGTGTGTGTTATACTGGGGATGGAACCCAGGGGCATTTTACCCACGAGCTACACCCCGAGCCCTATATTTTATTCTTTATGTTGAAACAGGGTCTCACTGAATTGCAAAGGTGCAAACGGCCTAAGTAGCTGAGGCTGTTCACGAACTGTGATCCTCCTGTCTCAGACTCCCAAATGCTGGGATTATAAGCATGTACCAGTTTAGGAACATTTATTTTTAAGCTTTATGACCATCACTGTTTTTTTTTTTTCTTCTTAGGCATTTGCTTAAAGAATTTTAGTGAGATCTTTCCTTATTATGCTATTTAAAAATTGCAGAACTGCCGGGCGTGGTGGCGCATGCTCGCAATCCCCGCGCTTGGGAGGCTGAGACAGGAGGATCGCACAGGTTGGAAGCCAGCCTCAGCTACTTAGTGAGGCTCTCAGCAACTTAGTGAGACCCTGTTTCCAAATAAAATATAAAAAAAGGTCTGGGAGTATAGCCTGGAGGTAGAAAGCCTCTGGGTTCCACCCCCAGTACCACCAAAAATAAATAAATAAATAAAATTTGCAGAACCACCTATCCCTTTTTTGGTGCTTCACTTTGTTTTTGTTTGTTTGTTTGTTTGTTTTGTTTTGTTTTTGTTTTTTGATACTGGAGATTGAGCCCAGGGGCATTCTACCTCTGAGCGACACCCCCAGCCCGATTTTTATTCTTTATTTTGAAACATGATGTCCCTAAGTTGCTGAAGAGCCTCACTAAGCCCTCAGCTGTCCGTGAACCCAGATCCTCCATCTCAGCCTCCCAAGTACTGGTATTACCAGCATGTGCCACCATGCCCAGCTTGGTGCTTCACTTAAAAAAAATATATATATATTTATTATTTTTTTATGATACTGGGGTTTGAACCCAGGGGCATTCTACCACTGAGCTATACCCCCAAGCCCTTTTTGTTTTTTTATTTTGAAACAGGTTCTCACTAAGGTACTGCAGCGAGTGCTGGTTTGAACCTGCGATCTTCCTGTCTTAGCCTCTCAAGTACTGGGAATGCTGTAAGCCGTGTGCCACTGCATCTGGCTGCTTTTTCATTTTTGTATATGACTCTTAGCACCAATTGACACAGAATGTATTTTAAACATATCTACTTTCTGATTTCTCCAGCTAGAACGTAGGCACTATGAGAGCAGATATATCTCTTCCTTGTTATTTGTTCAGTTCCTAGAACAGCTCAGACTGAATCTTTGATGTCTATTCGTTGAAGGAATGAATTAATCAGTGCATTAATTTTCTCCTTTTCTTTTCTCCTTGTATAGTACCAGAAAGGCAGTGGATGAGGAAGAGGAAGCTGTTGAAGAACGTCGGAATATGCGAACTATTTGGGTGAATGGCAGAAAAGGTTTAACTGAAAGGGAAGCAGCAGCCCTTATAGTGGAAGAAGCCAAGATGATTCTGCATCAGGACTTAGTTGAAATGGGAGTGCATTGGGATCCATATTCCCCTTTGAGTTCTGGTACACAATCACTGACCAGTAGTGAGTCAAAAATAAAGGAACATGCATTTATACCCCAAGCTACAAGTTCTCACAAAAGATTAACATCAAAGAACAAAAATAGTACAAGATTTAGTGATTCTTATATTAAGCATTCAACAAATATAATTCAGGGTTTAGATAAAAGTAGAGAGCATTCAAGTTTCTTTTATGATAAATTCCAGGATGGGAATCAGGAATGTCAGAGACATTTTCTTTCCAGAGCAAGAAAACAGGCTTCTTTGGGTGTACCTAAAAAGAAACCCAGAATCTCCCTCAGTGAAGGAAAAGCAAACACTAGGAAGGTTGTTCAGACTTTCTCGCTGGAGAAAACAAAGAAAGCAGCTTTGAATCTCAGTTTAGATCAGATGAACACAAGTTTTAGATCTTGGAAACATAAAAAGCATCAAAAACAATCCCGAGACAGTAGCCTTGTGAAAGACTCTGGGATGTGTGGAACTGATTTGCAAGGACAGGCCGTGTGTAGTCCTATTCTTTGTGAAGACCCCTTTACATTGGATAAGAACAATATAGAATTTAGAAGTCCAGAGCCATTGGCCAAAAATGTATCTTTTTGTGCTGAGAGAAAACATAGCAAAACACCATTCTTGTTACAAACAGAGCAAAGTTGTTTAAGGAAAAGAACAGTAAGTAATGATAGTCTTGTGGAGCATTTTGTCACAGGATCCCAAAGTAAAAATGTGACTTGTCAAACCACTAGTGTAGTTACTGAAAGTGGAAGAGGATTAGCTGTCATTGAGACAGAAAAGATAAACAAAATGCTAATACAAAATGATTCAAAAAACCAGCATGTTTCTGTGAAACACCATGATACTCATCCAGTTAACCACGGCACAGTAAAGCAATGTGATAAACAGTCAAACACTTCTGCCAAAGAGAAAAAAGCAATACAGAGACAAATGTCCCATATGCCTAGAGACTCGAATGTTACTACTATCAAGTGTGAAGGTATAAAACACATCAAAAATAGTGAGGAAAATAAACCAAATCATTTTGAGGCATTGGGAGATAACATCCGCAGAAGTGAGGCACCCAATGGATTGGCTCAGCCAAGAGGAGCATTTAGTAAATCAGGAAGCCAGCATGAGAATTTTTTAAGTTCTTCTAGAGTACAAGAAAAGACAGATGCTTATGCAGCAAACAAAACTGAAAATAATCATGTTTCTGACTTAGGTTTAATACCTTGTGACTTTGAAGATAGTTTCTACCTGGATACTCAGTCAGAGAAAATAATTCAACAGATGGTAGCAGAAAAGGCCAAACAAGGAGCAACAGACATCAGCCTGGCAGCAGGGATAATGCAGAGGAGCTTAGACAAGCAGAAACTGATGAACTCTTTTCAGAATGAGTTTCACATTACTTCTGGTGAACAGCGTTGCCCAGGGATGAATAACACAGTTTGTTTGGACCTTCAGACTGTAGATGCTACGAAGCAAAGCACTGAACATAGGGTTGAGAGACTGACTCCAGAAAGTCTCATTTTTGATTCTCCAATACTATTGGGGGAAAGCCATCCTTGTTTTAAAGGAAATGAACTTTCTGTGACTGATTCCCAATTAAATAGTTTTCTTCAAGGTTATCAAACACAAGAAATTGTGAAATCAGTCCTACCTCTGGTTCCTCAGAAGAGAACTCCCACTGACGTGGAAGGAGAATGTTTGTCAGGTCCCGAGACAGGTTTGAATACGAGTGATACTTTACTATTTGACAGTTTCAGTGAAGACTTCCTAGTAAAAGAACAATCACCTGATGTACAAATAAAGGAATCTCTTCCTTCTGAAATAACATCAAAACATGTCAGCGATTCTCCGTGTCTACAAGAGGAACCAATTAAAATATCAACTGTGAATAAGCATCAAGGCATTCAGCAGCAGATGACTTGCTTGAATAATGAGTCTATTGTATTTTCAGAAATGGATTCTGTTCAGATGGCCGAAGCTTTGGACAATGTAGATCTATTTCCTCTCCAAGAGAAACGTAATACTGTAGTGTCTCTTAGACCATTAGATCTGAATGACTCAGTGACTATAGGTAATGGTCATCCCCAAGAAGAAATAATTGGCGATCAAGATGAAAGGACTCAAAAGTCTAAATTAACTGGGGCAGAGCAAAACAATTCATTCATGTGGTCAGGGGCATCATTTGATTTAAGTCCAGGACTACAAAGCATTTTAGATAAAGTATCCAGTCCTCTAAAAAATGAAAAGCCAAAATTAGCAACTATAAATTTGTCTAGTTTGAAAGGAAAAAGTGCAAAGTTAAATGAGAGATGTGAAGTGGTTTCAAGTTTGGACCCCTGTGGAGTACGAGGGATTTCCTTTTTCCCTAACAGTGAAGTAAAGGGCAAGATTGAGGCATTAATGAACAGTGTTAATTGTGGGGAAACCTCATCCCTCTTGCCTAAGAATGAAAACTTGATAGGTGATGATAATGGGCTCATTCCTCCTACACCCATTCCAGCCTCTGCTTCTAAACTGGCATTTCCAGAGACTCCTGGAACACCTGTAAAACTTGGAAAAACTAGCACTGTTCTGCAGCCTGATGAAGGTTATGCATGTGGCTCATATTTAGGTATTAGAAATTATGACTTGAGTCCAGTGAATAAAAATGGTTTCAAAGATGACAGTCTTATTAGAGGCACAAGTTTTCCATTGCAGTTGTCACAGGATGAACTGCTGTTTACTCCAGACTCAAGTGGTTCAGAAAGCTTGGCCATAATTGATGTAGCAAGTAATCAAACTCTCTTTCAAACATTCATTAAGGAGTGGCAGTGCAAAAAGAGATTTTCCATATCACTGGCTTGTGAAAAGATTAGAAGTTTGACATCTTCTAAAAATGCTACTATTGGTAGTAAGTTTAAGCAAGGTGAGATTTTTATTTAATTTTTTCACATTATGAAATTTAGCTTGACATTAGCTATATTTCTAAGATTTATCTTAAGTAGAACTTAGATCCCCAGTGATAGTCATGAATTCTATACTGAAGTGTTGATTCCCAAGTATCATAGAGCTCTTTAGGTTTCCAGAGAGTTGTACCTTTTAGTTAAATAATGGCATATATATTCCTGTTTTGCTGCATGAACCCTGGCTTCTGAATCTTGGGGAATAGCTATAGTCAGCTTGTCAACTTGTTGTAAAATTCAGCTTTGATTAAATTTCTTAGACCTCTGTGCTTATGAATGATTTTTTTCATAAAATTTTGAGTATTTTTCTGAGCTTCAATTCATGGAGCATGTGTTGATAATAAATTTTATATACTTTTAGTATTGAATAGCATTTTTCATTTTTCATTCATTAAACATAAAATTGAAAACTTTATATCAGGCCCTATAGTAGAGGATACAGGATAAAAGTGTTCACTTAAATTTAACAAATATGTATTGAGTTCTTATGTACCAGTTATTTTCTTGGAATTGGGGATATAATTATAACAGGTTGGTTCTTGACTGTTGTAAAATTGAGAATACATTCTTTTAGGAAAAAATGTTGCCTCTACCTACAAAATCATACTTAATTTTTCACAAAGGAGTAAGGCTCTTGGGGGAGTGTCTTAGTTGTTAAGAAAGACTAAATTTGCTATAAAGATTTTATAGTATGCAGTCTCTTTGAATTGTAGAAATGTGAAGCACATCTTTTTTATTTAGTTGATGGTCATTATTATAAACCTACTTTAGGAAATGTTTAGTAGATTTTATAAGTTATGGTATCTTAGTTGATTGGAAACCTAACACTTAAAAAAGACTATCAAAATAATGCATATTTTAGGATCTGCAAAGTTTGCCTATCAAAAGAGATTTTTAAAATTTATTTTTAAAGCTGGGTGTGGTGGTACATACTTATAATCCCAGCATTTGGTAGGCTGAGACTGGAGAGTCGCAGTTCGCAGACAGCCTCAGCTACTTAGTAAGGCCCTCTGTAACTTAGTGAGACCCTGTTTCACAAAATAAAGAATAAAAATAGTGCAGGGGCTGTAGCTCAGAGGTTGAATGCCTCTGGGTTCCATCCCCAGATCCGAATAAATAAATAAATAAATTTATTTTTATTTTTATTTTTGTTGCACTGGGGATGAAACCCAGGGGCTTTCTACTTCCGGGCTACACTCCCAGACCTGTTTTATATATTTTTTATTTTGAAAATAGCTTCTTACTAAGTAGCTGAGGCTGGCTTTGAACCTGCACGATCCTCCTGTCTCAGCCTCCTAAGTACTGGGATTACAAGTGTGCACTACCATGCCCGGTTTCAAAAGTTTTTTATTGACATTGTTTGAACAATTTGTTTAATGTCTTTATTTAAAAATTTTTTGACTATTTCACTTTTGATTCATTTAGTTAGCTCACCTCAGGAAACTTCTATTAGAGATGATGGATTTCCTGTTCAAGGCTCTGATGATATGTTGGTGGTTGGACTAGCTGTGTGCTGGGGTGGAAGAGATGCCTATTATTTTTCATTTCAGAAGGAACAAAAGCATTCTGGTAAGTAATCAGTATTTGACCAAGTCACCATATAATTGATGAAACATCTGTTATTATTGTTTGTGGAAAATAATTTCCTGATATTACTTAGAATTTATTTTTAGAATTTAAAAAATATAATTTGCAAAGCAGCTAGTGTGTACATAATTACATATATTAAGTAGAATTTTTTTTCCTCTTGTGCTTGGGATCAAACCCAGGGACTTATGCCATTATACAAGTGCTCTACAACTGAACTATTACCCAAGACCAAAATGAATGTTTTAAGAAGTACCTCCCTTGCTCCCCCTGTCTGCCACATGAGGCTATTTATGCGGGACTACGACAGTTTCTTCTGTTTTTTTTCTTCTTCTTATGGATTGGGTCTGGACCTTATCCAGAGGCAATGCTGAACTGGAGAACCGTAGTCATTGAATTACACAGCCTTTGAAGGAGTCTTTGGTATTAAAAGGATATTATCTAGAAATATCTCATGAACTGATTATGGTTGTTGGATACTCAGTTTTGGGCTGGGTTTAGGACAGAAGCAAAATTAATAAGGATTCTATATATGTGTTGATCTGAGTAGTTATTTGAATGTCTTTTAAAATTTTTGATATAACATGGTATGTTTCCCTTTAAAGTTCACTTTAGAGCTGGATGTGGTGGCACATGTCTATAACCCCAGCACTTGGGATCTGAGACAGGAGGACATCAGGCTCATGGCTAGCCTCAGCAATTTAGTGAGCAGCTTCATGAGACCCAATTTCAGAATTAAAAATTACATAGGGCTGAAGGTGTGGCTCAGATAGAATATCCCCTGGGCTTAATCCCCAGCGTGCGCGCGCACACGCGCACACACACACACACACACACACACACACACACACACTCTTCAGAATTTTACCTGTCTTTAATTCATTCTGAAAAATGTAACTTTATTTTTAGGAGTCTTATGATTTTAAATTTTCTCCCCATGTAAGCCAGGTGTGGTGGTGCGCACTTGTAATCCCCACGCTTGGGAGGTGGAGACAGGAGGATCCTGCAGGTTCAAAGCCAGCCTCAGCTGGCTTAAGTGACCCTGTTTCCAAATAAAATATAAAATAAGTCTGGGAGTGTAGCCCAGGTAGAAGGCTTCTGGGTTCCATCCCCAGTACCACACACACACACACAAAAAAAATTCTCCCCATGTAATTAAATAGAGCTTTATAAATCTTCTAGTACAAACCATAATATTGGAATATAAAGCACTTTACCTGCATAGTTATTATGAACTAGATAAGGTAATGATGAATTAGTGGTCACTTGAAACCAGATCCTTAGGATTCTGAGTCTTTTTTAGTCTTTTCACTAAAAATTGCTACTTCAAATGTATTTATGTAATTTTTGCCTTAAGACTTTTTTTTTCCATCCAAGAAATTAGTGCCACTTTGGTCCCACCTTCTCTGGATCCAAGCCTGACTGTGAAAGACAGGATGTGGCACCTTCAATCCTGCTTGCAAAAGAGATCCGATAAAGAATGTTCTGTCATCATCTACGGCTTCATCCAGATCTATAAAATTCTTCTTCTGTCTTGTGGAATCTCCCTGGAACAAAGTTGTGAAGATCCTAAGGTTCTGTGTTATATTAATGCTTATTTACTTAAAAGTTATTAATGTTTAGGGCTAATTTTTAAGTTACTTAGTATTTATTTAGCTTCAATAATGTAACTTAAGTCTTTTAGAAAAGTCACTTCTCTTTCAAGTAATCTCATCCATTCAGGTTATAACATGATGTACCGGATACCTCTATGTAGATAGAGATGTTACAGCCAGGTGTGGGGAGTACACACCTATAATCTCAGTAGTAGTAGTAGTAGCAGACTAACACAGGAGGATCGCAGGTTCGAAGCCAGCCCCAGCAATTTAGCAAGGCCCTCAGCAACTTCCCAATAAAAAGTAAAATAGGCTGGGGACCTGGCTTGGGTTCAATACCCAGCATTAAAAAATGAATAAATAAGTAAATAGAAAAAGAAAGCAAGAGGAGGGATGTTACAAATTTCAAGTTCATGTCTTTCCTTAGATTTAAAAAAATTAATTTTGGAGATGGGCATGGCGGCACATGCCTGTAATGTCAGTACTGAGGGTCGAGACAGAAGGATCTCAGGTTCAAGCCTTAGCAATGTAGAAAGACTCAGCAACCTAGTAAGATCCTGTTTTAAAACAAAAAATAAAAATGGGACTGAGGGTGTGGTTTGGAGGTGGAATGACCTTGGGTTCAATCTTCAGTAACCCTTCCCCCCAAAAGAAAAAGAATATTAATTTTGGTTAAATTTTAAGTTTCTTATCCCATAGTAAATTAAAAGTGAAATGAGAACAATTACATTTACATAATAGCAGGAATTTTTCAATATTTGTCATGGTAAGGCAGAAAATAGAAAAAGTTCATGAATATAAGTTGCTAAAAGGAAGTACAGGTAGGATTCATAGATGCAAATCACATTACCAGTCCCTGAGAATGTTCATACAGTGATTACTCTGAGTTATTAAGGCAACTTATATATTGTAATGTGCATTTAATAATATAATGCACTTTTGGATGACATGTATTTACAGTATGATCATCTTTAAAGGTACATCATTTTTCTTCCCATCTGTTGATAATGGATATGTGAGGCATATATGCATACTTATTAATATATGAGTATGAATTTATAATGAGAAATTATACTATTTGATAATTATTACCAATATAGGCAATGATAATGGAATGATTTTTTAGGTTCTCTGTTTTGTTTTGGTACTGGAGACTGAACCCAGAAGCATTCTACCTCAGAGATACACCCCTAGTCCTTTTTATTTTAACTTGTAACGGGTTCTCACTAAGTTGTTAAGGCTGGTGTTGAACCTGTAATCTTCCTGTCTCAGCCTCCCAAGTACTGGAATTATAGGTATGGGCCTCCATTCCCAACTTCTTTTCTTTTATTTTTTTAATGTGGTGCTGAAAATCTAACTCACAGCCTTGTGCAGGTTCTGCAAGTGTTCTGCAGTGAGCTACATTCCAGCTCCAGTTTTTAGGGTTTTTTTTTCTATTATCTTCTTTCTTTTTTTGCAGATTTTAAACTGACCTTTATTAGCTATAAAAGGTTGTCTCTTAATTTTGATGTTTTGGAAACTAAAACAAGACTGTAGTTAATATGAGCATCTCATTAAAACTATAGTATCATCTTAGATTTATATAGCATCTTCTTAAACTACTTGAAATATTCTGTATTTGTTTTACTAATCACTACATTTTGATGTAAGAAGATAGGCTATTAATTTATAAAGTCTCATTTTTAAAAGAAATATTAGCCCACTTTTACATTAGACTTTTCATTCATTACTCCTCTATAAAACTTTATTCTTAACCTTACAAAAGAAATAACTGAGTCATATAGTAATTTTCAGTATTTACAGGGCTTAGGTTTTTTTTTTTTTTTTTTTTTTTTGGTGTTCTGTATATCTAGTTTATGATCCCCTTGATCTAGTATTAGAAACTACAAGTCTCCTAGTCTTGTCAGGAAGCTGAAAATAGCAATTAAACAATCAGTTGGATGTAACTGGTGAAAGACCCCCATCCTGATGGGAAAATCTAGAGGCTTTCTGAAACTCTCAATATGAACTTTTAAAGGAAAATGTTTGTGCCTCACTTATGATAGTAAAATAATCATGTAAGTCTACAAATAGATAATTATAGTAGCGTAGCTCAAATTAGCCTAAGTGGAGAAGGCTCCATCTTCATTCTTAGACACATGGTTTGATTACCTGGATTCACTCCGTGTTCAAGCCTACTACAGACTGGGCCAACCAGGAGCACTAGAAAGTGATGGGAAAAGTTTTAAATTTTTCTTCTTTGTCGACCACTGCTATTATTGTTGCCCCAAATGAGTCTTGTTACAATTGTGCTTTTCCTCTTTTCTCTTGGGAATACCACTGAATAAGTTGTATGCGAAAGTGAGCAATATTATCAAGGGACTTTTCCCTCTCCCTTTCAGTTTAGGGGTCCAGAAATATCTTTGGAAAAAAATCAGAAAAATATTTTGATTCCTATCCCATTCAGGTGGCATGCTGGTTACTAGATCCAGATTCTAAGGAGCCAACTCTTCACAGCATAGTTACCAGCTTTCTTCCTCATGAGCTCCCTCTCCTGGAGGGATTAGAGACAGGCCAAGGAATTCAAAGCCTGGGGCTAAATATCAGCACTGAGCATTCTGGGCGGTACCGAGCATCTGTAGAGTCCATTCTCATCTTCAACTGTATGAATCAACTCAACTCTTTGTTGCAGAAGGAAAAACTTCAAGGTAAAAACAAAAACAAAGTTCCTTGCATTTTTTGTTACAGACAGGATTATATATATATATATATGTGTGTGTGTATATGTAATATATGTATAATATGTATGATATATGTAAGTATATATATTATGCATAGGGCACGTAGGTACATATTTATTTATAAATATATAAATATATATTTATAAATATATAGGTAAGCTGGGTGTGGTGGCGCACGCTTGTAATACTCGCGCTTGGGAGGCGGAGACAGGATCGCGCAGGTTCGAAGCCAGCCGCGCTGGTTTAAGAGACCCTGTTTCCAAAAATAAAAAAGTATAAAATAGGTCTGGGAGTGTAGCCCGGAGGTAGAAGGGCTTCCAGGAACCCCAGTACCACAAATAAATAAATAAATAAATAAATAAATAAATAAATAAATAAATGTATTTCAGTTTTGTCGAATTTTCTTTATTCATGCTCAGAAGATATCTTCCATCGATTTAGAGAAGTGAGCTATTTTCTTTTTATAGCTATTTTCTCTTTTCTTTTTTTTTTGTGGTATTGGGGATGAAACCCAGGGACATTCTACTTCTGAGCTATACCCTCAGCCCTGTTTTTTATTCTTTATTTTGAAACAGAGTCTCACTGAGTTGTGAATGGCCTTACTAAGTAGTAGCTGAGGCTTTCTGCAAACCATGATCCTCCTGTCTCAATCTCCCAAATGCTGGGATTACAAACGTGCACCACAACGCCTGGCTGCCACCGCCACCACCACCGCCATCTCCACCTTCTCCTCCTCATTTTTTCTTTTCTAATGTAAGTTTTTAAGGCTATAAATTTACTTGAAAGCACTATTTTAATATACTTTATTGTATTATATATATTTTAGTATACTTTTATTGTATTATACTTCTATTGTAATTATGCATCATGGGGTTCAGAGTGGTAGGAATATACATGCACTATTTTTGTTGTGTCCCATAAGTTTTGATATGTAATGTTTTCATTCGAAATATGTTTAGATTTCTGTTACTGTTACTGACATGACTCTAAATTGTTTAAAAGCTTTTTAAACTTTTTAAGAATATTTGGAAACATTTTATTTTGTATTCCTATTGTTACCTTCAAATTTAATTGTTTTGCACTTAAGGTACATGGTTCTCAACTATCCATTTTTGAAATTTAAAAAAAATTTTTATTGGTGCATTATAGTTATATTTCTTAATGGAATACAAGATGGTAGAGGCATATATATATACACATTACTCATTTAGCCCTTTCATAGTTCCCACCTCATTCTTCCCCCTCCCTCCTTCTCTTTTTTGGCTTAGTGATGGACTTTGATATATTTGTGAATGTACGTAATGCACATTAGGGAATTTCCCTCTTCCTCCCTCACATACCCCTCAGTTAGGTTGCCTTATTTATGCATCTGTGGTTTCTCCTCCTTCGTCTAGAGTTCCTCCTATGACTCTTTATCTCTCTAGCTTTCACATATTAGGGAGAACATCTGATTTTTTACATTTTGTAACTGATTAATCTTAGTTAGCATAATGTTCTCCAGTTCTATCCATTTCTCTGTAAGTGATGTAATTATGTTCTTCTTTATGGCTGAGTAGACTTCATTTGTGTACATATCCCATAGTTTTATAATCCATTCATCTGCTGATGAGCATCTTGGCTGGTTCCATAGTTTGGCAATTATGAATTGTGCGGTTATAAACATAGATATGTATGCATTAATAGATTCTCTCCTTGGCTTCTGTGTTAGTCATTTGGACTATTATGTGGCATGATGAAGCTTTTCTCTGATCTTGTCTAAAGGGAGTTCTCTAAATTTCCTGTACCTGTGTAGTGACTTTTTTTTCTATGTTTGGAAAATTTTCTGATATTACTTCTTTGAAAAGAGTGTTGATCCCTTTGGTTTTACCTTTTATGCCTATTACTCTTAGGTTAGATTAGCTCTGCATCTTGCTGTGTCAGATAGCAGAATCTACCCCCACATTCACCAAGGTGAACCACAAAATCTTAGACCCTGTGAGTCTATCTCTTGGTGTACAAGTCCCAGCAGTCATTCTGGCCAGTCTTCTGAGGGGACAGCTGGTTCACTTACAGGATTTTTGAGCATCACTCTGGATCTCTGAAGGGCACAGTGAGCTTGGTCTCCACTGCAGCATTGAGGTCTGGATAGAAAGAGCCAACTGCTACAATTCCAATAAGCTATAGCTGCTTACTTAATTTCAAATTGTTGGCATTTTTGCTGGGATATCTTCGGCAGTCCCGGTGTAGTCTCTGGCTGTCCCAGCACAGCAAAACAAGATGGTCTGTGCCCACAGTTGTTGGAGGCTGGCTGAGTACTTTTCTGCTCTCTGTTCTGCTTTTTAGTTTTATTTCTGCTACCTTTCAATTCTCGGTACTCTGTTCAAATTTATGCTAGTTTTTTTTTTCTTTTGTTAAGATTCTGTTCTCATGGTGATAGAGATCGAGTGTCAGTAGGACTAATATGTGCTGCTTCCCTTGGGCCCCATCTTCCCGGAAGTCCCATTTTCAGAAATTTCTAAAGAATTGTTTTGTGACTTAAAATCTAAACTGTTGCGTAAATATTCTGTATACATAGGAAAGTATGTAGTCTAATTCTGGATGTTGTTTTGGTCAGCTTTTTCATTGCTGTGACCAAAATGCCTGATAAAAACAACTCAGAAGAAGAAAAATTATTGACCCCTGGTTTTAGAGGTTTCAAAGGTTTCAGTTTATGGTTGGTCAACTACAAGGCAGAAACTGCTTGGTGGAAGGGCATTAGGGTCTAGTGGAGAAAAAGCCACTTTCACCTCATGACAGCCAAGGAAGCAGAGAGCAAGTGAGCGAGCAAATGATCAGGGACAGATTTAGTCCCCAGGACAATGCTCTCATGGATCCACCTCCTCTAGCCATGTTCCATCTCTAAACCTTGCTGCATTTAACACGTGAGTTTTTCTGGGGGACATTTTATATCAAAACAATAATGAATGTAGAATTTTATGTATTTCTGATCAAGGTTGTTTAAGTCTTTTATATCTTATTTTTCCTGTAGTTTAGTCAATTTTAACTTTTAAATTATTTTAGATTATTTATTATTAGTAGTAGTACATGTTTAAAATTGGTTTATCTTTCTGGTAACCTAATTTTTATCATTATACTTTAACTATCTCTGTCACTAAATGTGTTTGTCAGCATTCTTACAGCCATAATCTAAATATTTGACCATATAACTTACAGGAGAGAAGATTTATTTTCTAAGTCTTTTGGGTTCAGTCCATGTGAGGCTGGGGAAACAAGAATCTCAGGGCATGGTGGCAGGAGAGCACAAGGGCTGAGCTCTTTACATCATAGAGGCAAAGAAAGAGAGAGAGGGGGAGGGGAGCACAAGAGCAAGCAAATGGGAGCAAGACTGTGCAAGGAATAGGGGAGGAGGAACGCTTTATATAAAACCCAAGGCTGTACCCCAGGGACTCACCTTCAGGCACACCATACTAGCCTACCAGATACCACCAAGATATATCATTACAATGGATATATCTACTTCTGAGATTAAAACACTCAGAACTTAATTACAACAGCTCCAAAAATTAATAAATGAGTTCTTTAGGGGACATTTTACATCTAACTATAACTAAATAATTATTTTTATTCTTAGTCTATTTCCTGATATGAATATGACAACATTGGTTTATCTTACTATTTTGTCCCACATATTGCTTCTAACCTTGTAGCTTCTTATCTTTATTTATTATTATTATTATTATTATTATTATTATTAATTTTTTTGTGTGGTTCTGGGGATGGAGCCCAGAGGCATCTGAGTTCCTCTGAGCTACACTCCCTGCCCTATTTTTTTATTCTTTATTTTGAAACAGGGTCTCACTAAATTGCGGAGGGCTTCACTAAGTAGCTGAAGCTGTCTGCGAACTGCGATCCTCTAGTCTCAGCCTCCCAAATGCTGAGATTACAAGTGTGCGCCACCATGCCCAGCTGCTTCTTATCTTTAGACATGTCTCTTAAACTTATTTTTTCCAAACTTACCTATTTATTTTTACAAATTTAGCAATTTATTTTTTATTATTGATGTATTTTATTCATATTGATTATGGATATGTTTGCACTCTTTTTCTACTGTTTTATTTTGTTTATATTCACTTCTTTTATATGTAAATATTTATTCATAGCTGTGCTCTGTCCCAAGGAATGTACATCTTGGTTCTTCTGAGTTCCATTCATACTTCCCTGCTACCTTGTATATTTTATACTCTTTGTGAGTCCATGTAGTATTTCATCAGTGGAGCCCTTCAGGATTCTCTTGTGGGAAGCCTTCCTCTAGAGAGTTTGTTCCTGCCTCTGCTGTTTACTAAATTACACCACATCCAAGGAACACATTAACCTTCTGGAGAGTTTTGTTCAGAACAGGAGTCCAAGGCCTAGTTCCTCCTCCTATTAATATTTCAAGAATCTACATCCATTAAGCTTCTTGCTGTAGGACTCCATTTCCATAAGAATTTTGCTCCTTCCTACTGCTCCTGGATCTAGGCTAGATACCTGTTGCTCTTACTTTGTGCTTTTCTAACTGTTTCTATTCTAACCCAAATTCTTTATTTCACTGATTATATATCACATGAACTTCTGTTCTAGCTCCAGACCTCAAAAGTCTGGTTCTGACTTCCTAGTACCTGCTCCTGGCTAGTAGAGTCTAGTACCTCTTATTTGTTTGCTTTTGATGTGGTTATGGGAGATTTTGGAGGTATCTCCCTCTGATCGAGACCAACAAGACCTCAAAGAATGTACATGTGTGGAGCTGGGCTGGGCCAGCTGGGTTGCTAAGTCTTAGTTACCCATAGTACTGGAAGCTGAAGTCTTTAGTATGGATTTTTTCTTAATGATTTAGGACAGCATTTCTCACAGTTCCTTAATCTTATATGAAATATTTATGGCTAAATAATTTTGAAACTTTTAGTCAAAAAGTTTTTTTTAATCTTATTAAATTCATTAATATAATAATAGTCATTGTGAATATCTAAGAATAGTATATAGATGCAGAAACTCAGGACATTCAGTGTGTCTCAACTCTAGGCTTTTTTAGAGCATCTCTGGAATTGATATTCTAATGAACATATTGGGAAAACTGGTTTAGAATGACTACTGTGTTGAGAAATGTCTGCAGACATACAAAAATACTTATTTTTATTTCAGTAACATATTTCTTTACTGATTAGTAAGAATATTGGAAAATATAAAAATATCTTTATTCAGTTCTTTTTGTAAGCATGTATTAGATGGGACCAGGACGTGGTGGTGCACACTTGTAATCTCAGCATTCAGGAGGCTGAGACAGGAGGATCGAGGTTTGCGTACAGCCTCAGCTACTTAGTGAGGCCCTTTGCACAAAAGTGAGACCCTGTTTCAAAATAAAGAATATAAAGTAGAGCTGGGGGTGTAGCTCGAACTTAGGATGCCCCTGGGTTCCATTACCAGTACTGAAGAAAAAAACACAAATTCAGGGAATTAAGTCCTTGTGGTCAGCTCAGCAAAGAAAATTGGCTGTAGTTCTCCTGCTAAGAGTAGAAGCAGAGACATTGTTTTGGGAGAAATATTTGTTTGGGAGAAAATCCTGACCATTAGAGCTTTTCTACTGTCTGCATAGATAAGGACTTGTCTTGTGCTTAGGTGAACTGCCCTTTGCCAATTTTACTTGTTTTTTTGTTGTTGTTGTTTTGTTTTGCAGTACTAGGGATGGAACCCAGGGGCATTCTACCTCTGAACTACACTCCCAGCCCAATTTTTTATTCTTTATTTTGAAACAGGGTCTCACTGAGTTGCAAAGAGCCTCACTAAGTATCTGAGGCTGTCTGCAAACTGCGATCCTCCTGTCTCAGCCTCCCGAATGCTGGGATTACAAGCGTGCGCTACCACGCCCGGCTTATTTGTCATTTTGAAGGGCAGCTTGGGTAGCATCTCTGGATTGCCCTAGACCAATTCTATGTAGTTTAGGTAATGCTGATGATCTAGTCAATTATGTGATGAATTAATATTTAGCTTTTGTCTTTTTTCTTTCAGATATTTTTTGTAAAGTAGAAATGCCCTCTCAGTACTGCTTGGCCTTGCTAGAACTAAATGGAATTGGCTTTAGCACTGCAGAATGTGAAAGTCAGAAACACATCATGCAAGCCAAGCTGGATGCAATTGAGACTCAGGCCTTTCAACTAGCCGGCCACAGTTTTTCCTTCACCAGTGCGGATGACATTGCTGAGGTGGTATCATGAAAATAAGGACATTAGAAAGTAATTTTAAGAGTTAAAATGTACTGTGTGTATGTGTGTGTATTTCCTAAATTTGTTTACCTAAACACCAAAGATCTATAAAATAAGATAGTTAATTAGAATGTGTTGGGAATAGAGTATTCTTGTACTTCATTAATAAATTATGAGGTAGGAAGGTAGTAAAGAAGACTCAGAGAATGCATGCTCCAGGACAAGGACATTTGCCTGGGTCAGAGGAGGCACTTACTACATATTTGTTGAACAAATGATCAGTAGTATTGGTCTCGTGACAGTGCAGTTCTTGCTGCACAAAGTTTGTCCTTTCTTAAACCCTCACCCAACATCCATCTCCCTCCCTCCTTTCCTTCCTTCTTTCCTTCCTTCCTTCCTTCCTTCCTTCCTTCCTTCCTTCCTGGAATTGGACCCAGAGGTATTCTAACCCTGGGCTATACCCTCAGCCCTACTTTTTAAAAAATTGAAACAGGATCTCACTAAATTTTTGAGGACCTCACTAAATTGCTGAAGTTGGCTTTGAACCTATGATCTTCCAGCCTCCCAAGTATTGGAATTATAGGCATGAGCCATCATGCATGGTGATCATCTTTCTTTCGGATAGGAAATTAGATATTTTTCTTAAAAGTAAGGGAAAAAGTGATTTTTGTGACTTTTTTTAAAAACCTAATTAGGATTTTTGTCAACTTTATAAATTTTGACAAAATTTACTCTCATTTTATTTTCAGATTGGTGTGCTGTTCTCTCTTCTTATCATAGTCCTTGCCTGCAAAGGGTGGTTGGGTTGGTCTATCCTGATATGGATGTTCCTGGGTCTTCTAGATATGATTCAGTAATGTTGTAAGTTGGTAAAGATCATAAACTTAAGAACCAGTCTTTGGAGCTTGAGTCTTGCCTCCTTTATTTACTAAATGGCTCCATAATGTTTGGCCAACATATCCACTCTTTATATCTCTGTTTCTTCATCAGTAAAGAGGGGTTATGATAGAAATACATCTAGGGTTGTTGTGAGGTATAAATGATGAATGTAAAATATTTAATATAGTGTCCATCACATAGTAAGTGTTCAGTATGTTATTATGCCCTTTTTAAAGCCCCAGAGAAGACATGCGTGGTGGTGCATGCTTGTAATCCCAACTCTTGGGAGGCTGAGACAGGTTGGAAGCCAGCCTCAGCTACTTAGTGAGGCTCTCAGCAACTTAGTGAGACTATGTTTCCAAATAAAAAGTATAAAATAGGTCTGGGAGTATAGCCCATAGGTAGAAAAGCCTCTGGGCTCCACCCCCAGTACCACCAAAAAGTAAATAAAAAATAAAGCCCCAGAGAAGCTAGGTATGGTGGTAAACACTTTTGTAGTTCCAGTACTTGAGAGACTGGAGGATTTCACGTTTAAGGATAGCCTCAGCAAATAGTGACACTCTCATCAACCTAGTGAGACCCCATTTCAAAATAAAAATAAAATAGGACTGGGGATGTAGCTAGGAGATAGAATGCCCCTGGGCTCAATCCTCAGTGCCACAAAAACAAACAAATAAATCAAGCCCTAGAGTTATACATTTTTTAAAAACCAGGGACCTTTGTTTTTCTTTATAATGTAGTATATCTGTATTGAATTCAACTAATCGATTTTTTTTTTTTCTTTTTGCAGTACTGGGGATTGGGTCCAAGGGCATTCTACCTTCCAGCCACACCTTCAGCCCTATTTTTTGTTTTTAATTTTGAAACAAGGTCTCACTGAGTTGCAAAGGGCCTCACTAAATAGCTGAGGCTGGCTGAGAACTGCGATCCTCCTGCCCTTTTTAATATTCATGTATGTGTGTGGGGGTATTTTCTTTTGAAATCTTTATCTTAGAAGTCTTTAAGTGAATACTTTTAGAGGACCACACCTAAATTTACACAGTGGACTTATAAAAGCATAAGATCCCTGGATTTCATCATAAGCAGGTTTGGGGACCAACACGGGTACTGATGTCCTTGTGATCAAGCAGGTGCTAGGGCAGGTGAACCATGGCCTAGACATAGACAAATGATATGCCAGAGCAGGGCCTTGATGTTGTTGGTTCCGTCTTAGGTCTTTGTGTTAAAGTGGAGGTTCCCTGGAAAGGTCTTTTTTTGTGTGTGTGGTACTTTTTGTGTGTGTGTGGGGGGGGGATGGGACCCAGTGCTACACCTTCAGCCCTACTTTTTATTCTTTATTTTGAAACTCAGTGAGTTGCAAAGGTCCTCACTAAGTAGCTGAGGCTGGCCTTGAACCACAGTCCTTCTGCCTTAGCCTCCTGAATGCTTGGATTACAAGTGCACTACCACACCCAGGTCATTTATGTGGGTTTTCAAAGTTAATTCTGAAAGCTTTATCAAAACAGCAACAACAAAATTAAGATAAAGAATGACTTGAGATCTTTGTATTATCTTGATAAGTCTTTCTTTCTAGGATTTTGCTTTATTGTTATTTTAATAATGTTCCATTTTTTCTAATCAGTTACTCGATTTTTTTCTCCTGCCTAGTCATTCATTTACCCTTTGAGATTTTCTGATGAAACATAGACCTCTCAGTTTTGAATTTGAATTTCTTTCTTTTTTTGTGTAGTACTGGGGATGGAACCCAGGGGCTTTCTATCTCCAGGCTTACACTACCAGACCAATTTTTTTTTTTTTTTTTTTTTTTTTTTTTGCGGGTTTGGGGATGGAACCCAGAGGCATTCGACCTCCGAGGTACACCCCCCCCCCCTGAATTTTATTCTTTATTTTGAAACCAGGTCTCACGGAGTTACAGAGGGCCTCACTAAGTAGCTGAGGCTGTCCATGAACCACGATCCTCCGGTCTCAGCCTCCTGAATGCTGGGATTACAAGTGTGCACCACCACGCCCGGCTCTATTTTTTAATATTTTATTTGGAAACAGGGTCTCACTAAATTACTTAGAGCTTCACTAAGTAGCTGAGGCTGGCTTTGAACCTGTGCGATCCTCCTGTCTCAGCCTGCCAAGTACTGGAATTACAAGCATGTGCCACCATGCCTGACCTTAAATTTGAATTTCAAATAAACAGTAATCTAGTATAACTAGTCCCCATGCAGTAAAATTTTAAGTAGACATTCTATAATTTTATTTGTTCAATGTGGCAACCCTAATCCCCATTCTTGCTTATATTCATGTCTATAGAACCAAAATTTTAGGGCTAAATAGTCCCTAACATCCATAGTAAGCATTTGATATCTTTCATTCTCAAGACTCCAGTGATTTCCACTACTGTAAACCAGAACTGGCTCTTTGTTTTTATCCTCACTTCTGCTAAGGAAATATAGGCATATTTTTTTTTTCTGTTCTTGTGCCAACTTTTAGAAAAATTTCTTGTAATAATTTTTAAACTACTATTGGGAAAATAATCCAAGATTCCTTAGAATTCATTCAAAGCGTGTAAATGAGACAAGATATAGTAAATAATGTTCTCAATAGCCTGAGTTTTACTCCTCCATTTGAGTGAGTGAACATTCAGTTAACATGATCTCTCTGCCCCAGAGCGTGGACCCCTGCCTTTGGCAGGCCTGGTTTCTTCAGTGGATGCTTACCAGCCCAGCCACTCTCTAGCCTTTACTATGCCACATTAGTTCAGCCACTCTCCTAACTTTTGGTGTCTAGGAACTTTAAGGCCAAGTACTATAGTGGTACGGTTAGATGGCTTTTCAGGCTCTTCCCCATAGTATTCTCTGATTTGTGTTTACACAAATAGCCACATAGGCTCCTGTGTTGACCTCTATGGGAGTTAAATGACTGATTAGCCACGCCTGATTATCATTGCAAGAGATAGGCAGAAAAGTACACAATCCTCTTAGCAACCTCCAGTCTCAATGTCCATAGCTTGTTTGCCAGTTGCTCTAGCACAGCACGTTCATGCCTGTGTTTCTGTATAAAAGCCTTATGTTAGTATTATCTGATAGTGATCAGATTAGGGTATAGACAGCTTACCTGGTATGTAAGTTTTCATTGCTGTCTATTTCATTTTAATTTTGGCACTAGGAATTGAACCCAAAGGCATTCTACCTCTGACATATACAGCCAGCCCTATTTTATTTTTTATTTTGAATAGGGTCTTGCTAAGTTGCTGAGAATCTTGCAGATTTGCTGAAGCTGGCTTCGAAACTGTTTCTCCTGTCTTAGCCCCCAAGTACTAGAATTACAGGCATATGCCACCATCCATGGCTTTGATGTCTTTTATGAAAAGTGATGATTCCAAATCATCTAAAGAAATATTCTCCTAATATATGTTAAGCTGTAGAGATTATTTTCTCAACTCTTTAAGAATATTTTTTGAATGATAATACTTGCGATTTGATTCTTAACTAAAGAAGTCTTATTTTCTTGCAGGTTTTATTTTTGGAATTGAAGTTGCCAAAAAATGGAGAAATGAAAATCCAAGGCAGCAAGAAAACTTTGGGTTCTACCAGAAGAGGGAATGACAGAGGATGCAAGCTAAGACTGGGGAGACAATTCAGCACTAGTAAGGTGCATTTTGGGGCAGCCACAGGGCATTTTGGTGTCTCAGGAATGCTGATGAAGTCAAGAGTCAACATGGTCCATCAATTTAACTTATCTAGATACAAATAAACAGATTGGTTTGTGGTTCAGTAGCCCAGAAAATCTGTGGAGGCATTCCAGCATAGAAAATCAGGACCATAGTCTGAATAATGGTTGTATCCTTCCTGCCATTAAGACTGTAGAGGTCTGTAAACTCAAATATGCTGATTTTACTTAATTATTGCCACCAACTACTCTTGGACATCCAGTATAATATAATTTGTATAGTTATGTGAACATGGAGAATAGCATAGAAGAAATAAAATATTATTTTCAGTTTCAGGCAAAAATAAGATTTCTATGAATTTGTTTTAAGACTCAAATCTACTAATGTCTTTTCTTTTTCTTTCTCTCTTTTTTTTTTTTTTTTTTTGGTGGTCCTGGGGTTCCTGGAAACTCTTCTACCTCCAGGCTACACTCCCAGACCTATTTTTATATTTTTATTTGGAAACAGGGTCTCTTAAGCCAGCATGGCTGGCTTCAAACCAGCGTGATCCTCCTGTCTCTGCCTCCCAAGTGTGGGGATTACAAGTGTGTGCCACCACACCCAGCGCTCAAATCTACTAATTTAAAGGGAGATTTTTTTTATGTCTTTCTGCAGTACTGGGGATGGAACCCTGGGGGCATTCAATCTCTGAGCTACACCCCCAGCCCTTTATTTTTATTCTTTATTTTGAAACAGGGTCTCACTGAGTTGCAGAGGGCCTCACTAAGTAGCTGAAGCTGTCTGTGAACCACAGTTCTCCTGTCTCAGCCTCCCAAATGTTGGGATTAGAAGCGTGCACCACCACGCCTGGCTCTGGTATGAGTTCTTGATGGAGTGTAGGGAGTTCATTACTTCATTAATCTTACATTTCATTATTTGATTTTATGGAAGTAGCTCTGAATTGATGGTACTCATCATTATCACATTTATATTTTATACTGTACTTATAGTTTCATCATTATGGCGATTTCCTTTAAAAAACAGTAACTGAGTTGTGGATATATGAGTTATTATACTAAATGTTGAGACTGTTATTTGTTACCTAAAAGAATTCTAGTTTGCTCTGAATTTGAACAAGAAACCAATCTTACCGTCTCATATTTCTTTGGCAGGATATTTTAAATAAATTAAAGGCATTACATCCTTTACCAGGCTTGATATTGGAGTGGAGAAGAATCACTAATGCTATTACCAAAGTTGTTTTTCCCCTGCAGCGGGAAAAATGTCTAAATCATTTTCTTGGAATGGAAAGAATCTATCCTGTATCACAATCACACACAGCTACAGGTGATGAGAAATATTGAATATGAATAATGTCCAATTTTGAAACAAATGATAATGAAGCTGCACAATATTTATAATATTTGTACTAAGCTGAGCGTGGTGGCTTATGCTTGTAATCCCAGTTCTTGGGAGGCTGCGACAGGAGGAGTACAGGTTCGAAGCCAGCTTCTCAGCGAGGCCCTCTGCAACTTACTGAGACCCTGTTTCCAAAAAAGAAATAAAATTGGGCTAGGGGTATAGCTCAGAAGTAGAATGTTCCTGAGTCTAATTCCAAGTGCCATATACACACAAAACTTGATAAATAAATAAAAAATAAAATTTGTACTATATCCAAAACATAGCTAGATACCAACTAGATAAGGAGATGAGTTTTAGTAAGATATACTTCCTACTTTCAAGAAACTGAATATCTGAGACAATGCATTGTATGTCTACACAGGAATTCAGCATTTATTTGAATGAGTTATCTAACTTCAGTTGCAGCCCTTTCCCAATTCTCTTAAAATCTTTCTCAGTTGAAGCTCAGTAGGCCTCTGGGTCGTCTGTATTATAAGAGCCTTATTTTACCCAAGAAGGGAAGAAAGCTGTAGAGATCTTTGGGTGTCTCATGGTTCTCTTGGCATAGGTATGATTGTTGCCCGATAAAAAGAAAATTCTAGGCAGAACAGAAATCTAAATATTCTAGGCAGAACAGAAATCTAAATATTTGCCAAACATAATGTGTAGTAGAAAAAAGATAGTTAGAACTTGCTCATGGAGGGGACAGTTTAGATTGATGGTACAGAATCTTGGCTTGGAAATGAGAATTGGAGGTTAGAAGTCTGCTGCTGTGACTCTTAAGACAGGATACTTAATGTCTCAGTGTTTAAGTTTTCTCCTGAATAAAAAAAGATAATAGTAGTTCTGCCTCATCTGGTCTTTCTGAAGATTAAATAGTTTGAGCTTAGGATAATTTGTGCTGAGTACTTAGATTAGCACAAAGCTCTAGGAAGTGCTTAGTATCAGTTGTGTTGTTCACATTGCCACATTATTTTTATTTGGTCTAATTATAGGATGCATTTTAAAATACATAATCTTATATAAAACTCATCTCCAAATATTATCATTAGCACTAGTAAATTATTATTATTGTTTTTTGTGGTACTGGGAATTGAACTTAGTCAGAGGCATTCTACCACCAAGCTACACCCCCAGCCCTATTTTATTTCTAATTTGGAAACAGGGTCTCACTAGGTTGATGACTGTCTCACTGCTTGCTCAGGCTGTCCTCAAACCTGTAATCTTTCTGTCTCATCCTCCCAACTACAGGATTATAGGCGTACACTACTATGCTGCCTGTAAATTTTTTTTTAGCTTTTATTTTTGGTTAACACATGTCCTTATTAGGGGGTTAGTGTGATATTTAAATACATGAGTAGTGTGTACAGGTCAAATCCAGTGTCACTTCACCCCTCCCAGCCTCTAGATACCACTACTCTACACACAGACTGACTTTTTTTTTTTTAATTTCTACTGTGAGAGACCAGTCGCAGTGCTTGTGTCTCTGTGTCTGGCTCCTTTCACTTGACGTACTGTCAGTTGTGGTGATCTTCAGGGGCAGGCACCGTGTGGAGCTGCTTTATCTCGTTCTTATTCAGTGAGCCTCTTGGTCCTTCCTGGACAGTTCTTGTCCTGTTGATCTTTTAGTTTCACTTTGGAATATCTACTGATGCTATAAACTTAGGTAAAATAAAATACTTGGCAATAAACTAGAATCAATCTAGAGTTTTCAAAGGTATTGCAAATTTATTTGCTGATTATAAGTCAGAGGGTTATCAATTCTGTTTTTATTATTAATTTTAGGAACACAATATTTTAATATTTTATAATTTTTAGTAATATTTCAGAAATACAAGCTTACCTAATCATGGCAAAATTATTTCATGATTATAATCCATTTCCATTAAATAATAGATGCTTTGCCATTTATTTTTACTATCCTTTTGTCTGCCACTGTTTCCTCATTAATTCAACTTATAGACCAGTGTAGTGTGATGAATTTTAAGTATTATTATGGAAAAGAAGGCAGTATGCTGAGGTGGAAAGAGCCTTGGATGCCTTCCTCTGCTACTTGTTGGCTTTGCAACACTGAACAGGACAGTGTGTGTGTGTGTGTGTGTGAGAGAGAGAGAGGGAGAGAGAGAGAGAGAGAGAGAAAGAGAGAGACAGACAGACAGACAGACAGACACACACACACACACACACTGGATCTTGAACATGGGAACATTCTACCTCTAAGTTACACCCCCAGCCCTATTTTTAAATTTTTAAACAGGTCTCACTAGGTGGGTGAAGTCTCACTACTTGCTGACTCTGTCCTCAAATGGGCAATCTTTCTGTCTCAGCCTCCCAAATAGGGAAATTATAGGTGTATGCCTCCATGCCCAACTGAACAGGGCACTTAATAAGAACAATTGCATTAAAAATTACCATTAATGTCGGGCGTGGTGGCGCACGCTTGTAATCCCCGTGCTTGGGAGGTGGAGACAGGAGGATCGCGCAGGTTTGAAGCCAGCCGCACTGGTGTAAGAGACCGTTTCAAAAATATAAAATAGGTCTGGGAGTGTAGCCCGGAGGTAGAAGGGCTTCCAGGAACCCCAGTACCACCTAAAAAAAATAAAAATAAAAATTACCATTAAGTGAGCATTTATTTTATTCTAAAAGCTAAACAACAAGTATATAAAAAGTAAATAAAGTCAGAAGTATATTAAAAATAATATCCAAGGCACTTATAATGCCTGATTCATCAGAAGACAATATATATTACATGTAGAAGTTACTAGAGAGCCTGTAACACTGAAACAGAGGGTATTAGTGTTGTTATATATGTTACATAAATGACAGCAACAAAATTAATTATCCAAATGTATTTTGGTGGTACTGGGGTTCCTAGAAGCCCTTCTACCTCCGGGCTACACTCCCAGACCTATTTTTCTTTTTTTTTACGTTTTTATTTTGGAAACAGGGTCTCCTAAGCCAGCGCGGGGCTGGCTTCGAACTTGTGCGATCCTCCTGTCTCTGCCTCCCAAGCACGGGGATTACAAGCATGTGCCACCATGCCCGGCTCTATCCAAATGCATTTTGAAAAATGCTTATATATTTTAAAGAAATTCAGCCAATGAGTAAACAAATAACATAAAAAAACACTTTGGGGGAAGTTTAGGCAGTATAAACATTTAAAAATGGCTTTCTATTTACTAGAAAATTTATCAAACACCTGATTATAGTGTCCAGCCATGTCAATACTGTTATTGATTCTCTTGAAGATAGACAATACTGATGATAAAAAACAAAAACAAAAAACCAACAAACAAACACCGGTCAGTGGGGCCCAGTGGCCGCCTCTCTCTGCTGCTCCTGCCCAGTTATTTTGCTCCTTGGTTCCAGTTGTCCTGTGCGGCGCGCAGCTGTTCTGCTCCAGACGCTGCTCTCACCCCCAGCTTCCTGCACACCAGCAGTCACTTCTGCTAAGGTCCATTTGATTCACCTGTATGTAGTACATGACTGCTGACTTATTGTAGTGCCAATATCGGTTCTCAGTTTAGCATAGGAATAATTCATCTGTCAGGTTGCTTCTTTTCGTAGGCTTGTTTTCAAGAGAGCTAGGTTAATGTGGAGTATAGTATTGTAGCTGATTCTTATATTAATCTATTTTGAGATGGTCTTGTCCTTACTTCACAATTGTAAAGTAAAAAAAAAAAAAAAAAGGACACAGGAACATGATGAAAAAGTATCATTTGAATGCAAATTTAAGCCAGGGCGTGGTGTCACACACTTGTAATCCCAGCATTCAGGAGGCTGAGACCAGAGCATCACGGTTCACGGGCAGCTTCAGCTAACGGTTCACGGGCAGCTTCAGCTACTTAGTGAGGCCCTCTGCAACTTATTGAGACCCTGTTTCAAAATAAAGAATTTAAAAAAAAATAGGGCACGGGGTGTATCTCAGAGGTCAAATGCCCTTGGGTTCCATCCCCAAACCCGCAAAAATAAAGTAAAATAAAATGAATGCAAATTTAATTTAGCATTGCTAGAGCATGTATTTCATTAATTTTCTATTGGTGCATTGTAATCATAAGTCTTAATGGGGTACCAGATGGTAGAGGCATACATGCACACATCACTCAATTAGCCCTTTCTCACTTTCCACCCCATTTTCTTCCCCCTCTAAAGCATGCATTTAAAAAGATAATTTAGAAAGGCAAATACTGTTAAAATAAGTATCAATTTTTTTCTAATTTTACGTCTTTATTTTTTATTTTATTTTAGGGCGAATAACCTTTACAGAACCAAATATCCAGAATGTGCCAAGAGATTTTGAGATCCAAATGCCAACACTAGTAGGGGAAAGCCCCCCTTCCCAAGCCCTAGGCAAAAGGCAGTGTCCTATGGGGAGGTAGGCTATTTATCTGTGTATTATTAACCTTTTGTAAGTCTCAGTGGCTAAAAATAGCCTACTATACAGAACAACAAAGTGAACTTAATTTTTTATTCCAAATAGACCCATTCTGTTCTAGGCACTACTATTCATTTCAAGGCTTGAGTCTATCTATGAAAAAAACTAATAAACGTAAAAGTCTGGAAACTTGAGCAACTAATTAAATCAACAAGTTCTGTGTACTTCTTCAAGTCAAATACTGAAGGGAAGAGGTTAGCAATGCCAGCCACAGCCCCTCCTGTGCTCCTATGTGCACAGGATGGGAAGAAGCAGCACAGATAATTTACATGAGCTGTTGTCAAAGAGATAGGATGAGAAGCAGAAGCATTTCGTGAGAAAGGCTGTGACAGATTTGTCTTAATGTTTACTTGAATGTTTGCTGAAAGAAGTCTAGAGTCCTCGTTAAGGTTAAAAGTGAGTTGCGGGTTGGCTTGTTTTGAAATGTCTTAGATGGAAACATCGACTTTACTGAAAATCAGACCTTTCATATTCTTGAGATGTTTCATGTCCAGCTGATGATGTTGTTTGCACCATAGAGGACAAAATCAGAAGCGTTGTGTCCTGAACCCTGGACACCAGGCACAGATGGAGAAAGCCTCAGACAGAGGGATGCCGTTTTCAGTGAGCATGCGACATGCCTTTGTTCCCTTCCCAGGTAGGTTGGCTGATGGTTTGGGGCTTCTTATTACTGTGGGAATGTTTTCAAAGCGCTGCAAAAGACTGAATTATCAGTGGGACCCAGAGGCATGCTCCCCCATATTTCCTCTCTGTTGTGGAGCCTGACTTTCTTTGTTTTCCCAAGTTTGTAGCTGTCATTCATCATTGTCTTCATGATCTGCTCTCTGTGAAGTGTCTGTGGTGTAGCTCAACAGCAGCCTGCTGAAACCATGGTTTATAAAACCATAATATACTTTTTGCAAAATCCAATGGATTTGTTGGCCTTCGTCCTCTTAACCTTCACTACAGCACTTGTCCCTGTTAACCAGCCCTCTCCCTCCTCACCTGCTCTCCTCTTCTGACCTCTAGGAGTCTGAATTTTTGTACCTCTTTCTGACCCTTCTCTCCTGGGTTTCTTCTCCCTTTCTCTCACTGTTGCCTCCCTGGGCACAGGATGGTCCATGGCTGTCCTAGTTCTTCCAGACCTCTCCTCAGGCTCTAGCCACATCCTGTGTATCTTCAAAGCACTTGGAAGTTGTGATCTAACTAATCGCTCCTGCTAATATTATGCATCTCAGCTCTTTATCTTGTGTCAGCTGGCAAATCCAGATGAGTGCAGCGCACCATCTGAACTTACTTTATATTCCATCAGAAACTCATTCCAAGGTGAATTGAAAGTCTGTGATGACATAACCTGCTTGGTAATTCTCAGTATGAACTTATCAGCAAAGTTCAGTCAGACTTGTCCAAGTGTCTGTAGAAGGTCTGTGTAGTTTCTTAGTGGAGGTTATGCATCTTGAATTTCTCCTTTTAGGGTAAGGGAAGGAGTAGGCTGGATTTAAAAGCAATATTGCAGCCTGGCATGGTGATGCACGCTTGTAATCCCAGCATTTGGGATGCTGAGACAGGAGGATCGCGGTTTGCGGACAGCTTCAGCTACTTAGTGAGGTCCTCTGCAACTTAGTGAGACCCTATTTCAAATAAAGAATAAAAAAATAGGGCAGGGGGTGTAGCTTGGAGGTAGAATGTCTCTGGGTTCCATCCTCAGACACACACACACACACACACACACACACACACACACACAATGTTGCTAGGTAGAAAAATAGGGTAAGACATTGTCATAATTTGAAACTTTTTAGTAGCCACCTTGTAAAGAATTTCCCAGTTCCATATTTGAAAGGTCTCACCAGAACCCACACAGCATGTAAGGCTTTTATTTAATAGCAAAGAATGTGGTGTAGCAAAAGAAAGAGACTTAAAATAAGCATTGGGGCCCAAGAGACATCCCATGTGCAAGCTTCCCCAAGGTGTACACACACATACACACAAACACACACAAACATATACTAGAAGTATATATGTGTACACACACACTAGAAGTATATATGTGCACACACACATATGTACATATGCTATACATACAGGGGTCTTTATTCACACCAAGGGACCACACTTTGTCTCTGGCTTGGGACAATGTCTCAGGGTCCATGAGAGGAATCCAGGCTTAAGGAAAGCTCAAGCCAGGTTTGACTGAATCAGGCCACTTGCAAATGGTCAATATAGGAACTAAAGATGAGGGTTGGCAAGAGGAGTTTTGGGTCTTAACATATCACTGCCTTCATTTTGACCAAGAGTAAAAGATTAGATGTCCAAGTGTCCCTAGTGATGTACATATAACTTTTTCCATCTACCTAACTGTTAATTCTCTCTTCCACATATATTAAAATATAAGAGGGAGTTGAAATTAATTTTAATACCATTTTAAAATTAAACCTGGCATATTCAAAATATTATCACTTCACTATGTAATTAATATAAGAATTATTAGTGATATTTTACAGCTTCTTAAAGTCCTGTTAATCTTATATTTGTATTATAGTCAGCTCAGTTTATTTTGAGACAGGGTCTTGCAAGGTTGTAAAGACCTAAGTTGCTGAGGCTGTTCTCAATCCTCTACCTCAGCCTCCCAAGTACTGGGATTACAGGTGTGGGGCTACCATGCCTGACTTCAATTTTTATATTGTCAAATTGGCATCAAATGGAGAGGAGGTTACCCTTTTTCCCAGTAACAATATTGCAGAGTTTCTTTTTTTACATTCTTTTTTTTCTCTTCAGCATTCTAACTCCGAGTCACATCCCCGTCCCTATTTTTTATTCTTTATTTTAAAACAGGGTCTCACTGAGTTGCAAAGAGCCTCACTAAGTAGCTGAGGCTGTCCAGGAACTGTGATTCTCCTGTCTCAGCCTCCTAAATGCTGGGATTATAAGCACGCGCCACCACACCCAGCCTGCAGTTTCTTTTATAATATGGCAATAAGGCTTCATGATACCAGTTAAAATATTTTTTCTTTGACATCGTTTTTGCTTTCTAATTTTGTTTTTGCCATGCATATATAGTCTAGTCATTTTCAATCTGTAGGCAAATTGTTTTGATTCTTTTAATAACTCTTCCTCATCTAGTGACCACTTATTTTTTCATTGAGTGTTACTCTTGAAGCAAAGCACATGTTTCCCTACAGGGCACCTAATTTGTGTACTCACTCATTGGACACCAATTTCTCCATTATATTATGTGCCAGGTGCCCTGGGAACACTGAAGAAAGTACTCCACAGTGGTTGGGGGCTGATGTCAGAGAAGCTTTACATGTATTACCTATATTTGAATGCTATATAGAAAAAAATTATCTAATATATAGAGAACCAAATTGCATCATATTAGAAACAAGATTTTAACTTTGGGACACATGATCTCAGAGTCCTAAATTAGAACTACATTTCTGTCATCCTCAGTTACAGAAGTTTGATTATGTTTTGTAGAACTTTGTATTAGCTTTAACAATATCATTTCTACTTCAGGTGGTTTAATATTGGCTGCTGATTATTCTCAGCTTGAACTAAGGATCTTGGCTCATTTATCTCATGATCGTCGTCTCATTCAAGTATTAAACTCTGGAGCCGATGTTTTCAGGAGCATCGCAGCAGAATGGAAGATGATTGAGCCAGAGTCTGTTGGAGATGAGCTAAGGCAACAGGCAAAGCAGGTGACTTGGTGGGCATGTTTAATAGAAATGTGAGGAATTTAATGGCTCAGAAAGTTTCTAATTATCTCACTTATTTGCTGCTGATTTCTCTCACTTTGGATGTTTTAAACCCCATTCTTCAGAGCCAGTGTCCTAGTATTCACTTTACTTTACAGCAATAAAGAACCATGTATAGCCGGGCGTGGTGGCACGCTTGTAATCCCAGCATTCAGGAGGCTGAGACAGGAGGATCTTGGTTCACGGACAGCCTCAGTACTTAGTGAGGCCCATTGCAACTCAGTGAGACCCGATTTCAAAATAAAGAATAAAAATAGGGCAGGGGTGTAGCTCGGAGGTCAAATGCCTCTGGGTTCCATCCCCAAACCCGCAAAAATAAAAATAAATAAAAATAAATAAATAAATAAATAAATAAATAAAAGAACCATGTAGTCTAATGTCAAAGGCCAGTTGGGGTCAGGAAAGTTAAGTGCATTTAAGACTATGTGCATTTAAGTGCAATATGACTAGTTACAGTGCCTACTACTTAGTAGACACTTATTTAAAAGTGGTAAGCTGGGCGTGGTGGCATACACTTGTAACCCCAGTGCTTGGGAGGCTGAGACAGGAGGACCACACAGGTTTGCCAGCCTCAGCTACTTAGTGAGACTCTCAGCAACTTAGACCCTGTTTCCAAATAAAATATTAAATAGGTCTGAGAGTGTAGCCCAGAGGTAGAAGGCTTGAGGGTTCCATCCCTGGAACCACACACACACACACACAAAGTGGTAGATATTGTGCTGGTGGTAGCTATTTATGGTGTGTGTATGTATGTATATTTAAATTTTTTCTAGTCAGTAGATAAACTGATTTAAAGTTTCAGGTTTTTGTTTTTATTTTCTTACAGTATTGAGCCAAAAAACATTGTATCAAAGGTGCTTTCTAACCACTTGTTGAAAAATTAGTATTGCTGAGCTGTTAATAATTTATAGATTTTCATTTATTTACTTATTTTTAAATTTTTATTGGTGCGTTGTAGTCATACATCTTAATGGAGTACAAGATGGTAGAGGCGTACATGCACACATCATTCATTTAGCCCTTCCCCAATTCCCATCCCATTTCCTCCCCTCCCTCCTCATGTTTGGAATTAACTTAGTGATTGACTTTGATATGTTTATGGATATGTGTCATGTGCCTTAGGGAATTTCTCTCTTCCCCTTCCCATCTGCTTCAGGTCACCTTATTTCCTCATCTATGGTTTCTTCTTCACTAGAGTTTCTCCTATGACCCATTTTCTCCCTAGCTTCCAAATAGTATGGAGAATATCCAATTTTTTACTTTTTGTGACTGACTAATATCACTTAGCATAATATTCTCCAGTTCCATCCAGTTCCCTGAAAATAATATAATTTTGTAAAATTTTAGTAAAATTCCACTGTGTACGTATTCCATAGTTTTGTAATACATTCATCTGTTGATGGACATCTTAGCTGGTTCCATGGTTTGGCAATTGTGAATTGTGTGGCTATGAACAAAGATATGCCTGCATTAGTTTGGTAGTACAGTTTCTATTCTTTTAGGTAGATACCCAGAAGTGGTATTTCTGGATCATATGATAAGTTTGTTCCCATTCTTTTGAGGATCCTCCAAACTGTTTTCCAAGGTGGTTGCACTAATTTGCAATCCCACCAAAAATGTATTAGAGTTCCCTCTTCTCCACATCCTCACCAGCATTTGTTGTGTTTTGAATGATTGCCGTTCTAGATGGCTTTGTGAGATCTGTGAAACCTCATACCGCCTTTGTACCTCTGTAATGGACCCCTGTGCATTCCTACCCTGGGATGTCAAGGCCGCATGTACACAGCTCCTGCACAGATTAACCCAGATGCTTACTCACCTAGTGCCCTGTGGAAAATCTGATGCCACTTTCAGAAAGCAGGATTGCTGGCTGAGGTAGGGGACCACTGCCCCAGCCCCGAGGTCTGCTTTACTCATTTTACATCTGCACTTCTGGGTACTTACTGCTGCCATGCTCACCTGGATTGTTGGGCATGAAGCGCTTCCTCTCACCACTGCCCGCTGAGCACTGACACTTGCTTCTTCTACAGTTTACAAAGCCAGTCTGTCCTCTCTGCTTAAACTCTTAATGAAGTCTCACATTTATCAAGAATCGGGCCCTAGGTAAAGTAGTTATTCTAACAACCAATTTTTAGATAGTTATTATTATTTTGATCCTCATTTTATAGAGGATGGAATGACCACAGAAAATTAGTAATTTGCTTAGTCATTTAACTAAGTGGCAGAGCCAGCAGAAGTTCACAGGTCAGAACTTGGACATTCTGCCCTTATCTATACATTTGCCCACTGGTAGCTGCCTTTGTTAATAAGCTCTTGCATGATTTAACTGTGTACATGCTATATTAATTTTTTTCCTACTTCAAAATACACTACATCTAAATTATGACTCTTGCTGAGCTCTCAGCACTAAAGTAATATAGAGTTAAAAATAGATGGACAAGCTGGGTGCAGTGGCAAACCCCTATAATTCCAATACTTGGGAGGCTGAGACAGGAGTATCAAGGCTGAGACAGATTCAAGGCCAGCCTCAGCGACTTAGCAAGAGAGACCCTGCTCAAGACAGAAATGTTGAAAAGGGGATGGGGGTATAGTTTGGGGGTAGAATGCCCTTGGGTTCAATCCCTAGTTCCAAAATATAAATAATAAACAAGTAAGAAACATTAGGAATTACATTGAAATAAATCAATTGAAAATAAAGTGGAAAATAAAAACACACCCTCCCTCCCTTCACTCAAAATATTTTTTAAAAGCATGGAGAGGGATCCTAGTTAGCTTATCACATTAAAAGTTTTTGTAATTCTGATAATCATTTTATGCAAGTTATCTTTTCAGGTTTTATTTGCCATATGTGGAGTATGCTTTATCCCATACAGTTTTTCTAAACACCATTTCACATTTCATTTTTCATTTTTATTTTTATTTTTTTGTGGTACTGGGGATGGAACCCAGGGGCCTTCTACCTCCGGGCTACACTCCCAGACTTATATATTATTTGGAAACAGGGTCTTACTAAGTTGCTGAGAGCCTCACTAAGTAGCTTAGGCTGGCTTCAAACCTGCACAATCCTCCTGTCTCAGCCTCCCAAGTACTGGGATTATAAGCTTGTGCCACCATGCCCGACTTGTTTTACTTTTTTATTGGTGCATTGTCATCATATATCTTAGTGGAGTACAAGATGTTAGAGGCATATATACACACATCACTTTAGACCTTACCCAATTCCCATCCTATTTCCTCCCCCCAATATCAACATTTTAGATATGATTATATATCACAATAAGATACAAATGATATATTCATATATGCACATAATATTTCTTAGTGTGGTTTCTTCTTTTAATAATCTTTATTTCATGGATGAGAAAAATTAAGATAGAAAGAGATAGAAAGAGGTTATATGTCTTATAAATAGTAGAACTAGGTTTGAATCCAGACAATACTTATTATTAGATTATAGGTTTTTTAGTGTCCTATCTAGATTGTTTCCTTTCAGTGTTCCCCAGATTTCCTCTGGTGTTTTTGTTTGCATTGAACCCAGATGAATTTTTATATGTGGGATCTCAGGCAACTGTGAGTTGAACAAGATAGTGATGTCTGGTGAATCCCTCCCCCTGTTATAAAACCATTTGCTCTTTTAAGCTTGTCCATAATGAGAAGAGGAAAGTTTATAACATTTTCTTTTTTTAAAATAAATTTTTATTGGTGCATTGTAGTCATACATCTCAATGGGATGTTAAACTTGTGGAGATATACATGCACACATCACCCAATCAGCCCCTACCCAATCTCTAACCCCTTTCCTCTCCCTCTCTCCTACCCATGCTTGGCTTCCTGATTGACTTTGATATGTTTAAGTACATCATGTGCTTTAAAGAGTTTCCCTCGTCCTCCCTCTTATCCCCTCAGATATGTCACCTTCATTGCTCCTCTATCGGGTCCCTTCTTCATCTAGAGTTCCTCCTGTTACCCATTTCTCCCTAATATTTTGCACACTAAGAAAAGCATCTGATTTCTTATTTTTTTGTGACATTTCACTGTAAATGCCATAATTTTGTTCTCCCTTATGGCTGGGCAAAATTCCATTATGTATATATCCCATAGTTTTGAAATCCACTCATTTTTTGAAGGACATCTTGGCTGGTTCCACAGTTTGGCAATGATGAACTGTGCAGCTATGAACAAGGTTGTTTATGCATTAGTTTGGTATTTTGGTAGATACCCAGAGGTGGTATTATTGGATCATATGGTAAGTTCATTTTCCTTCTTCTGAGGATCTTCTATATTGTTCTCCAAAGTGGTTGCACCAACTTGCAATCCATCCAACAATGTATTAGAGCTTCTATTTCTCTACACTTATTCCCACTTACAGACAACCTGAAAGCCAGAAGGTAAGTAACTTTGAAAGGATGATCCACTCACAACCAATTTTTTTTAAATAGATGTCACTTGGGTCTGGAAATCTGCTGCGAGATTAGGTGAGGCAGCGGCAGCTTCTACTGCTTCCTGGCCACACAGTTGAAGAAACCCGCTGGCCCTTTGCTATGAAGCAGGCCCCAGTTCCAGGCCTGCTGCCCAATAGGCTCTGGGCCCAGCCTTGCTGGCTCCAGACCTGGCCTCACCGCCCTGAAGGCTCTGGTTACTGTCACTGTGAGCATGACCTTTATAGAGATTGCTATTTTCCTCCTATTTTTAGTAGGAGAAAACAGCACGTGTCATTTGCAGAAGCTGAGAGCCCAATTCCCTAGCAACAATGGATTTTATTTCCCCACTGAAAGTGGAGGCTCACAGCCTCACTATGGAGAGCAGGATTCACTGCTCCAGGTACACTCTGGCTCCAGCTCAGCGCAGAGGAGCACAGCAGCCATGAGTTGAGTTCTCCGGGACACCCGGCACAGCGAATCAGCCCAGTAATATGGGTAGGGCTCCCTCTGACTTGCCCCGGACATTTTCCTTACATAGTATGTTGTCCAGAATTCCTGCACATGTGCGGCAAGAACAGTCTACTTTTTGGGAGATGTTTTCAAAAATTCAAGGTGGATTGGATTGGATCTGTGTGCCTCTCCTGAATACTGGCCATTGCCGCTACCACCATTTTGGTCCATGTCTGCAAAACTTTTTCTTACATAGTATGTTGTTCAGAGATCCTGAGCATGTGGGGCAGGAACAGTTTACTTTTGGAGAGATTACTTCAAAAATTCAAGGTGGGTTTGGTTGGATCTGTCTACCTCTCCTGAATACTGGCTGCCACCGCCACCTTCTTGGTCTCTCCTAGAGTATGTTGTTAAGTATTCCTGTGCATGGGTGGCAGGAGCAGTCTGCTTTCTGATCTCTTCTGGGATATCCCTCCAAAAATCACTTTTCTTGCAGTGGCGGGTGCCGCACTGCTGTCTTGCCTCTAAGTCTGCCATTTTCCACTCTCGTTTATTTCAGATAGGATGTAATGACTGGAAATGTTTCTGTGTGTTGTCCCGTTCAGCTAAGACCAAAAGGTGTAAAATGAGCTGGTAATATTTGTAGGATTTGTTGCAATTTTATGTTATTTGGGCTGGCAAACAATATATTATCCATATAATGAGAAATATATATATGTGGCCATCTTTTTTTAATAGGCTCGAGTGCAGCTCCAACATATAACTGACATATTTTTGGGGAATTCATCATACCCTGAGGCAATATTTTTCATTGATATCTGTAGTGAGGCCCGCAATTATTAAGCCACGGCAAAGAAAAAGCAAATCGTTTTTTATCCTCTGGATGAACGGAAATAGTGAAGAAGCAATTTTGTATATCTATGACAATTATATGTCAATTTTTAGGTAACATAGAAGGCAAAGGAATGTTTGGCTGTAAAGCTCCCATAGGATACATAGATGAATTAACCCTTCGGAGATCTGTAAGTAATCTCCATTTGCCTGATTTCTTTTTTATTACAAAAATCGGAGAATTTTAAGGTGAAGTTGAGATTTTTATATGTCCTTTTGTAAGTTTTTTTTTTTATTAGCTCATGAGCAGCTTGTAATTTTGATTGGGTTAATGGCCATTGTTCTATTCAGATCGGAGTGTCAGATTTTTACAGAATTTTTATAGGCTCCATAACCTATAAAAAAGGAAAGCTCTGTCTAGCATATTAAATGAGTTCCCCATTGAGATAGTACATCTCTTTCAATAATATTAATAGGAACATCTAATATATAAGGTTTGATAATAGCTAACTGTTCATCTTCTGAGGTAATGTTAATATAATTAATAGATTGTTCTATCAAAGACACTGGATTAGACCCAATGTCTCTCAATTGACATGACACCGTAGTTATAGGGAATGTTGCAGGCCAACATAATTTTCTTTTTTTTTTTTTCTTTTTTTTTTTTAATTGGTGCACTGTATTCATACATCATAGTAGGATACATACTTTTGTAGACATACATGCACACTTTTCCCAGTCAGCCCCCACCCAATCCCCACCCCATTCTCTCCCTATCCCTCCCTCCCATGCTTGGCTTAGTAGTTGACATCTAGTATTATGGCAATTTATCTAAAATTAAAAATGATAATCTCACATAACAGTTTCATTTGTCTGATGCCAAGCTTTTGATGACTTAAAGATAACATTTCAATATTTCTTTTTGCTTTCTTTCTTACCAGAGAATATTTTTTTCTATTTTTTAGGTGAAACTATCATATATTTATTTTTCAGAAAAAAATCTATCCTAATATGGAATATGGAGTCTAGGTACCCAAAACAATCTTGAAAAAGAACAAAGCTGGAAGATATATATTTTCTGATTTCAAACCATATAAAGCTACAATAATTGAAACAGTGTAGTACTATTCTAAAGGCAGATATATAAACCATTGGAGTTAAATAAAAGCCTAGAGCTAAATTCTTCCCTATGTTGTCAAGTTATTTTTGACAAGGTTTCCACGAACATTTGGTGGTGGAAATGATAATCTTTTAACTAAATATTGTTGAAAAATAATAATTACATGGAAAAGAATAAAATTGGACCCTTACCTAATCCCATATACAAATATTAACTCAAAATAGATAATAGACCTAAATACAAATCTTAAGACTATAAACTTTTAGGAGAAAATCTGGGTCATAAAACCTCACAACATTGAAATTGGCAGTGATTTCTTGGTTATGATTTCAATGACACAGGCAACAGAGGAGTATACAGACTCCCTAAAAAATAAAAAAATAAAAAAATTGTATATCCAAAGACAATGTAAACAGAGTTAACAGTTACTAATAGAATGGGATAAAATATTTCCAATTGCTATATCTGAAGGTATATTAATATTCCAACTAGAAATCCTAAAAATTAACAACAATAAAGGCAAACAATACCATTTAGAGATAGGTAAAAGACTAACATAAATAATGAATCTCCACAGATAACCAATCTTAATTGTCTGTTGGATGGAAACTCTTGTTTCTCTGGTTCTGGTATGTGTTACCTATTTCTTCTTTGTAGTTAATCTCTTTGAGTATTTTCTCTAGTGCTGGTTTTGAAGACATAAATTCCTTCAGTTTCTGTTTGTCATGGAAGTTTCTTATTTTTCCATCTAATTTGATAGAAAGTTTTGCTGGGTAGGAAATTTTTGGCTGGAAGTTGTTTTCTTTCAGAGTTTGGAATATGTTACTCCAAGCCCTTCTGGCTCTCATGACTTGGTTTGGGAAGTCTGGAGTGATTCTAATTGGTTTGCCTCCGAATGTCACTTGGCCCTTTGTTTTTGTTGCCTTTAAGATTCTCTGCTTGGCTTCCACATTGGTCATTTTGACAATTATGTGGCGTGGGGATCCTCTTCTCCGATCCTGTCTAAAGGGAGTTCTATAAGTTTCCTGGACCTTTGTATCAACCTCTTGCTCTATGTTTGGAAAATTTTCTGCTATACTTCTTTGAAGAGATTGTTGATCCCTTTGGTTTCACTTTCTTTTCCCTCCTCTATTCCAATTATTCTTAGGTTAGCTCTCTTAAAATGGGCCCATATTTCTTCAATATCAGATTCCTGCTGTTGGATATTTTTTTCTAGATTAGAAACTATGAGTTCATTTTTGGATTGCTCATCTTCTAAGAGCGAGATTCTGTTCTCCATGTGTTCTAATCGGTTGTTTGTGCTTTGAATTGAGGCCTTTACTTCATTAATTGCATCCTTTATCTCTTTTTGGCTCTCTCTGAGTTCTTTTCGAAGCACCTCTATTATTTCTACAGTTATTTTCCTGATTTGATCTTCTAGAAATCTCTGATTTTCTGTTTTATCGGGTTCTGATGTTGTGGGGTTGTGGGCATTAATTGCTCCAGTATTATTCCTCTTTCCCATGATTTCAGAAGTTTGTGCCTTCTTTGGGTTCTTCCCTTGGGTCACTATGACTTCCCTTAAGGTGTTCTGGATCTCGAGTCAGTAGTATCTCGGACCCCACTACTCCTTTACTGGGTTTTATCACAGAGTCTCCAACCCAGAGAGTCCATAGAGGCTGCTTTAGACTGTGGGGGGTGCCAGGTTGCAAGTTCTCCTATGGTGTGATATCTCTGCCACCGCCCCTCCCCCACTGGGTCAAGTCCCAGGGAGTACAGTACTGGGATTTCTCCTCTGTGGCCCGCAATTTGACTCACTGTTCTTGAGTACGCAGATGTAGCTGTACTGGCCTCGCTGAATTCGGTGCTGTTGCCGCCGGTGGCAATATGGCGCCGCTGCTACGCCCTCAGCTATGGGGCTGGTGTTTTTCTTCTTGATTTTGATTTCTACTCTGGATCCCTGCAGCGTGTGCTGAGCTCGGCCACTGGGAGCTTTAGATGCTCTCTGCGCGGAGAAATCCCGCCTAGCTGTTCCGCAGTGGCTCACCTCGGCTCGCTGTAGCCGTCCCTTGAATTCGCCGGTGCCTCCGGCAGTATGGCGCTGCTGCCGTGTCTGCCGTGTCCTCGGGCGCGAGGCCGGTGTATCTCCTCTGTGGCTCTGTTCTCAGTCCGCTTTCTCTCTGGAGCCTGGTGATTCTTTGTTTCACTGGTGATGGTGTTTTCTGGCTATGAAAGGCGCTGATTTTGTGGTAATGGAGATTTGTTGTTAGCGGGACTCTTAAGCCTCGCTTTTCTCGGTCGCCATCTTCCCGGAAGTCCAACATAATTTTCTAATGATAGTAATATTTGATCCTGTATCCACAAGCTCTTGAATATTTTTATGTTTTAACCAAATTTTTATTTGAGGTTGTAGTTTTTTAATATTTAACGTCCAAAATACATTTTTTATGTTTGTATTGCCAAAACCTCCTGTTTTTTGTCTGTCATTAGGGGCAACTTGAATATATGGTAATAATATACATTGTGCTATATGGTCTCCCCTTTTAAACTTTATCTCAATTACAGAATTAATCATTACTTGTATTTTTCCAGTATAGTCAGCATCTATTACTCCAGGTGAAACCATTATTTTCTTACTAGTAAGGCTAGAGCGTCCTATAATCAAACCAAAAGTATTAGGAGGAAGAGGACCATAAATTCTTGTTTTAACTCTTGTGGGGACTGCCCCAGCAGGAATTTTAACATCTTAAGCTGTGGGCAGATCTACAGTGGCACTTGCCCTGGTGGCATGTTGTAGGGAAAAAATTGTGGGATGTCCTCGGTTATTTGTTTTGGGCCCTGAGGGGGGCCCGTCCACAGGTTTCCTGAAACTGAACACGTATTTTGATTTTTGTTGGGAATGGCATTGCTGGAAGCATCAGTTTTGGATCTACATTCTCTAGCCCAGTGTTTGCCTTTTTTACATCTTGGACACATGTCTGGTTTTTGTTTGGGATTCATATTTATTTTTTTACAATTTTTTTAATATGACCCGTTTGTCCACATCTATGACATTTTACATTAGAATTTATTCCTTTTAAACTAATTAGCTAATACAGTTGCGAATGATTGTATTTTTTTATGTTCAGAATATATATCTTTGCATACTTTTAGATATTGATAAACATCTCCTGTATCCTTAATTGGCAGAATAGCCCTCCGAAAATCACCATTTGCATTTTTATAGGCCAGCATTTGTAGCAATTCTTGCCGAGCATCCTCCCTTACCACAGTTTTCTCAATTGTCAATTTTAGACGTGCTAAAAAATCAACATAAGGCTCATTGTCTTTTTGGTGTATTTTAGTCCAGGAGCCATAATTTTTTCCAGTAGGTCGCAATTTTTCCCACGCCTCTAAAGCAATTTTCTGCAATTGATCATGTATTTCAAAAGGCGTATTGGCCTGAGCATTAGGGTCATCATAATGTCCTGCACCAATGAGCATGGGAAAGGTAATAGCTCTCAAGGCAGCATTATTGCTGTTTAAGTTAGCATGAGCTTTTTCGGCACACAAATTATGAAACCACATTTGTCATTGCAAGTATTTTGGCTCCTTTAGCAATACCCTACATACAGTTTTCCAATCTATAGGTGTTCAATTGTTATAATGTTTTGTAGCTCCATTTAGTAATTCTTTGACATAATAAGATTGTGGCCCATATAATGTTACTGCCTTTTTTTAAGCGACCCATTAAATCCACGTCTAGTCCCTCGTATTGGCCAGGCTGAGGGTTTCCATTAACAGGAAGCAGTCGGATCACAGGAAAAGCAAACGTATCATCATCCTCTATGAAATCACTAAAATCATTGTCTAAATTTACACTTTCAGACCCTAAATCTATAGAATGGAGGGGTTTTTTAATTTTATGTTTTATTGGAAAAGCAGTTAATGGAGGCGTGGTAGGCTGTATGGTTTTTATTTTCATTTTTGTATCGCACTTTTGCCCTTCCTTTTTTAACTGTAATTTTTTTATTTGAGCTTTTAGCATATTTAATTCTTCTTTAAAATCAATTTCTTTATCTGAGCTTTCTTTTTCAGTTATAACAGCCTCAGGGGTATCATATTCATGAATAATCTTATCATGATCCCTTAAAATATCTCTTTTAACTCCTTCCTCTAACTGTAACTTTTGTACAGATGGAGTAGCCTCCTTTTTCCAATGACATATTTTTCTCTCTTCTAACATAGCTTTGAACAAAGCATATAGTAAAGACCAAATAGACCAAAATCGAACAGGTATATGTTCCCCTTTTCTAACGGCCTCTTCTATATTAACTTTAATTGTCTCCCAGGTTTCTATGTCTAGCGTCCCTTCTTCTGGAATCCATGGGTTATAATTTTCTATCACTTCTATACACATTTCAAGATCAGAAGTAGAAACTCAAGCTCTATGAGATTTAAGAAGTTGTTGTAAGATAGAAACATAAGGAGTAGATTTAGCTTGTCCCATCCCCCTGTAATAGTATTTACTTATCTCTGGCTTTCCTGAAACACCTTTTTCTTAGGTTCCTGTTCGGGCGCCACCTGTCAGTGTCTAGTGCACTGGAGACCTAAGGGTAAAGCTGATTCATGGGACACAGGGGATGCAGGTTTCATGTACACTGCATGTTTTATTGAAAGAGAAATCAGACTTTTATAGAGAAAGCTTCCATGGGATCCATAGATGAGTTAACTATTTTAGACATTACAAGGTTATCTTAAGGCAACAATAGCTGTGTGTGAGTAAAGTCAAAGGATGAGTCTCAAAGCAACTTTTTGTTTTACAATTAGTAGCAAAGAACTCTTGTGACTGCTCATAACTTCTCAAGCTGTTTTATCATACCAATAAGTTTTCTGAGAGATGTCTATGCTGGGAAGGACCTTCAGCGAGAGGGCCGGAGCTGCTTCTGATCTTGAAGGCAACTTGGCAAGACTTATAGCTCACTGATTAGAGGAAGTATGCTTGCCTCCCAGCCTGGCATTCCAAGCTGCTTCTCAGGAGCCAGAGTTGCTTCATTAACCCTTCAAGCAGGAGCCTGCATCTCAGTACTCTCACACCTCTCCTTGATACTGGCTGTTGCTGCTGCTGCCATCTTGGCCCTCCTCTCAAGCATTTTTCTTAAATAATATGTTTTCCAGAATTCCTGAGCATGTGGGGCAGGGGCAGTCTTTTTTTTTGGGGGGGGGGATTTCTCCAACAGTTCAGGGTGGGTTGGATTAGTTTTATCTACCTCTCTTAAATACTGGCCACCACTACCATCGCCATCTCTGCCATCTTGGTCCATCTCTTCTTTCTTATATTTTAGTTAGGAAGTCATGGCTATAAATGTCTCTATATATTGTCCCAATCAGGTATTTAGCCAAAATATGATATCTGGTGTTTCTCAGAGGAATTCCTGTCCTATTTGGCCACTGCCAGCTATTGTTCATGTGGCCACGGTTGCCAATGCGACCATGGCCGCCACCATCTTCCCAGAAATCTGTTTATAACATCCCCCCCCCGCCCAGACTTCTAGGCACTTCTATAAGCAGAAGTTAATGAGGCACTTTGAGGAGTAATAAGCTGCTCTACTGATTGATGGATAAATGAGAAATGGAAATAACCTTTTCCTTTTAGATCATGGGTATTGTTTCTTAAAACATATGTATTCAGTTTCACTCATGCTCCCTCCCTCCTCTTCCCCTAAAAAAGTAATGCAAAAAGGCAGCATACTTTTTGACCTAATATGGATCTAACCCATCAAAACAGATCTAATAATTTCCTGGACTATGAAATAAAAAGTTTGCCAAAACTTCAAATCCTAATGAACTCTCTGCATTCACATTTTATATAGTTGTGACCTTTAATTCAATTACTGACTACAACGACTCCCTTTCAGATTTGCTATGGAATCATTTATGGAATGGGAGCTAAATCTTTAGGAGAGCAGATGGGCATTAAAGAAAATGATGCCGCATGCTATATTGACTCCTTCAAGTCCAGGTACACAGGTAAGAAACTCAAGTGCCAATTGTCTTATTGATGCCATTCTTTGTGACCAAGCTTACCATATTAGATTAACCTTAAAAAATCTTTTCTTGCAAAATTTTTCTATTAAGATATTTCATTAATCAGAAGTTTTCATCAGGCATTATTAAAGGCAAAAACATTAATATTACTTATGATTATTTATTAAAATATGCTTTTTTCATAAAGGTAGGGACAAAGATGTAATAGCAAAATAAAGTTGCTATATATACTATTGTATATATTGTATTGTGTTTGGGAACTGATTTCTGCTTTGGGTTTAAATAGCTTTAGCTTGAGCCAGGTGTGGTGGCACACACTTGTCATCTCTGCGCTTGGGAGGCTGAGACAGGAGGATTGTGCAGGTTCGAAGCTAGCCGCAGCTACTTAGTGAGGCTCTCAGTAAGTTAGTGAGACCCTGTTTCCAAATAAAATATAAAAAAAGATCTGGGAGTATAGCCTGGAGGTAGAAAGCCTCTGGATTCCATACCCAGTACCACCAAAAAAAAAAAAAAAAAAAAAAATTGCTTTAGTTTGAAAGAGTAAACCACTGATTTAGATGTACTAGGAACTCTTAGAGAAAACGGCTGTTATAGAGCAGTTTGAGTATTATAATCTTAGATTATCTCTTCTTTTGATAGTTTTTTAAAGTATAATTTATATGCAATAAAAGTCACCATCTTCAGGTGTATAGTTCTATGAATTTTGACACCTGTGTGTAGTTTTTTGTTTCTAGTCTGTGGGCCTGTCTCACAAATAGGCTTTGGACTTAGCAGCCTCCATAGCATATGTATGCTGTTGTTTCTGCCTCTCAAAAAAACCCCTGCCTGATACAATAAACAAATGTACTAATAACAAAATAATGAAGATATACTCATGACAATTATAATTCTCATTTACACCAAAAAAGAAAAGGAAAGACTTCTGGTGGGATTTTAGTATGTTTCACTATTTATATTGAAATCAGTAAATGTAACAAAGGATGAACTTTGTTTATAATTAAGTATTTCTGTATTTTCTCTGTAGGGATTAATCATTTTATGAAAGAGACCGTGAAGAATTGTAAGAGAGATGGGTTTGTTCAGACAATTTTGGGAAGGCGAAGATACTTGCCAGGAATCAAGGACAACAACCCTTATCATAAAGCTCATGTATGTTTTAATTTCTCTGGATTTTTTTTTTTTTTTTTTTTTTTGTGATACTGAGGGTGGAACACCCAGGGACTTTCTACCTCCTGGTTATACCCCCAGACCTATTTTATATTTTATTTGGAAACAGGGTCTCACTAAGTAGCTGAGAGCCTCATTAAGTAGCTGAGGCTGGCTTCAAACCTGTGTGATCCTCCTGTCTCAGCCTCCAAAGCGTGGGGATTACAAGCATGCGCCACCACGCCCGGCAATTTCTCTGGATTTTTAACAACATTTCAATGACATGCACTGTTTAACAAAGCCTAAACACTACTCGTGTCACTTTTAGGAATGCTAGCATTTTTTTTTAATTTATTTTTATTGATGCATTGTAATCATACATCACATTGGAATATAAGACTTGAGAGGATATACAAGCACACATCATTCAATTAGCCCTCATCTAGTCCCCATCCCATTTCCTCCCCCTCCCTCGATCCCATGCTTGTTTGGTGATTAACTTTGATACATATGTTTATGTACCTCCTGCTTTTTAAAGAGGCTCCATCCTCCCCTATTCCATACCCTCTGATTGGTCACCTTAATTGCTTCACTCTAGGGCCCTTTCTATAGCTCGACCACTTCCTGTTGCCCCTTTCCTCCTAGTTATTGCTGATTAGGGGAAGCATCTGGTTTTAATTTTCTGCGATATTTCTCTGTGCATGCAGTGTTGCAAGTACCGATCCCACTCTTGACGGCCCCAGTAGTAGCCTGGCTACCCGGTGGACTGATCCAGACCTCGCTGGCTCAAGCAGTGGCCTTGCCTCAGGGGAGAACACGATTCTGGAATGCTAGCATTTTAATGGGGTCTTCTGAATACACAGGATCAGTCTTTGGGACACTAATGTAAATTTGGGTTCCCTCAATGCCTTAATTAATGATGTTCTATTTCAGTAAGTCAATTGTTTATTCGCTTTGGTATCAATTTGTAAGTAAACTTAATTCTTAGATTTAGCTGAGTTTCAAATACCATATATTAATTTGTCATTATCATACCAGATTGCTAACATTTCCCAGGGATTAGCCAGTCATTAAATTGTGATATTTTGTGGTTCTTTCTACTTGCTTTTTTATTTTAATAGTGTGGTCTTATTGGGCATTATTAGAAAATTTAAATAGTGAACAAGATTCTGGAATGCTAGCATTTTAATGGGGTCTTCTGTATACACAGGATCAGTCTTTGGGACACTAATGTAAATTTGGGTTCCCTCAATGCCTTAATTAATGATGTTCTATTTCAGTAAGTCAATTGTTTATTCGCTTTGGTATCAATTTGTAAGTAAACTTAATTCTTAGATTTAGCTGAGTTTCAAATACCATATATTAATTTGTCATTATCATACCAGATTGCTAACATTTCCCAGGGATTAGCCAGTCATTAAATTGTGATATTTTGTGGTTCTTTCTACTTGCTTTTTTATTTTAATAGTGTGGTCTTATTGGGCATTATTAGAAAATTTAAATAGTGAACAAGATTGTTTTAAACATCATTTTGAAGATTTATTGATATTTGTTCAAATGATGATTAAAATCTTTCTAAGTTCACTGGGATTCATGAAAGTGTTATATGTATTTAAGCCTCCGTTATCATCCACATCTTCCTGTTTTCACCCAATGCGTTTTGCCCTTCCTCCATGATTTTGCTTGTCGGTGCCCACCACACGTTTATGTAATAAAAGGACCCAGGTCTGCAAGTGCGAATCCTGTCTGGTGCTCAGAGCCTTCACAGCACTGACTCTTTCAGGGACACCACAGGGATAGTTGGCTTTTTGTTTCTTCTTCACTGTCCAGCCTCCCATGTATCCACATACAGACATCAGGCTTTTATCAGATATTTATCAGGAATTTTACCATCTCTCTTAAGTAACTAGGCACTGTATTTGATACATTAGGAAACTCAAGTCTTAGAAGAGATAAAGCAAACAGAAAAATACATAAAAATATCCTTAGGTACTCAGTTATTTCTGCTTCAGGTAGGAGGTAAGACTTGAACAGATTCTTGCAGGCCATTAAAAGTTTAGATTGTTGTGAGTGAGAAAAAGTAGATAACCACGTGAGGAGGGGCCTAGCAGACCAGCTGGTAGGAATGGAGAATTTGAATTGTCATGTGGAGGTAGATAATTTTCTACTGATTAGATGGAGCAACTAGAAGGTCCTTCCTAGAGCTGGAAGGCTTTCAATAGCAGGCTGAGAGATTTGGACTTGATCTAACAGGAATCGATTATGTTTGGGGGGATTTACATGCTATGTCTACTCTAATGTCTAGCTCCCTAACAATTATGTAGTCAGATCATTAATTTTTTCATGTAACACTCTATTCTATATGAATTTATCACAGCTAATCAATTTTTCTCTTAATGGGCATTTGGGTTTCCACTTTGAAGCTGTTTTGGATCTATTTATTTGAACATTCTTATCCAAAGTTCTTGGTATGTATATACTTTAACTCATGACCTAGTTGCTGCACATTTTAACTTTAGTTCATAAAGACACATTCTTTTTCATGGTGGTTATAGCAGTTTATCTTTCCATAAGAAGTGTATGTGGCTTCTCATTGTTCTGTATCCTTGCCAACACTTATTAAGCTAATATAACTAGCTTTTGTGGTGGGTATAAAGTTTTTTTGTTTGTTTGTTTGTTTTTTTTTTGGTGGTACTAGGGTTCCTGGAAACCCTTCTACCTCCAGGCTACACTCCCAGACCTATTTTATATTTTATTTGGAAACAGGGTCTCTTAAGCCAGCACAGCTGGCTTCGAACCTGTGCCATCCTCCTTTCTCCGCCTCCCAAGCGCAGGGATTACAAGCGTGCGCCACCACACCCGGCTATAAAGTTGTATTTTTAATTTCTGTTTTCTTGAATACTAGTGAAGTAGAGCAACCTTACAAATATGTACTAGTCATTTAATTATTTTTTTCCTCAGGAAAAATGCTACTGAAGTTTTCTTATTCTCTGTTGTTGTTTTGTTATTACTGATATATATATATATATATATATATATATATATGCTTACATGTGTGAAAAATATTCTCTCCCAAATTATGCCTTTTTCTTCCTCTTATTAGTAGTGTGTGTGTGTGTGTGTGTGTGTGTGTGTGTGTGTGTGTGTTACTGGGGATGGAACCCAGGGACATTCTACCTCTGAGCTACAAATCCAGCCCTAATTTTTTATTCCTTAATTTGAAACAGGGTCTCATTGAGTTGCAAAGGGCCTCAGCATACGCCACCACACTTGGCTTATTAGTAATTTTGTGTGTGTGTGTGTGGTATTGGGGAAGGAACCCAGGGGCATTTTACCTCTGACTACACCCCAGCCCTATTTTTTAGTCTTTTTTTAAATTTTTGAAACAGGGTCTTACTGAGTTGCGAAGGGCCTCGCAAAGTAGCTGAGGCTGTCCACAAACTGCCATCCTCTGGTCTTCACCTCTCGGATGCTGGGCATTATACGCATGTACCACCACACCATTTTATTATTAATAAAATAATTTTAAATAAGGACACAGTATTGATATTGCTTATTCTCGATTTTTTATTGAACAATAACATACCTACCATAAAGGGCACAAGTCTTAAGGGGTGAAGCTTAAAATTGTAATAGGTTTTTAGCCTTACAGCCAACCTCAGGATCATGATGTAGAACTTTTCCAGCACGCAGCAGGCTTTTTTTATGCCTCTGCCCAATCAGTACTGTCTCCTTTGCACACACATAAAAAACTAGAGGTTAGCTTTTAATGAACTTGAATACATTTTAAACTCAGTCATACCTCTTGGGCCTGTTTTTTTCAAGTTGAGGTCTGTGACAGTGTCACCTGCCTTAGTTATCAAGACTTTTAAGGAGCCTTGATATATAGAATAGCAAATTGTGCTTTTTTCCCCAAGAACATTTGGCTATGCTTTGTCTTCTATATTTCCATATTAACTTTATAATCACCTTGTCAATTTCCACACAAACCCAATCCTGTTGAGATTTTTTGTTGAGATTGTCTTTACCATTCAAGATGGGATTAATGAGGCGGGCATGATGGTGCACGTTTGTAATCCCAGCATTCGGGAGGCTGAGACCTAAGGATCGCGGTTCGTGGACAGCCTCAGCTACTAAGCGAGGCCCTTCGCAACTGAGTAAGACCCTGTTTCAAAATTAGAAAACATAAAAAATAGGGCTGGAGGTGTCTCTTGGAGGATGCCCCTGGGTTCCATCCCTAGTACAAAAAAATAAAAAATAAAAAATAAGCAAAGCTGAGATTAATGGACATATTTTTGGTACTGGGAATTGAACCCAGAGGCATTCTACCTCTGAACTATACCCCCAGCCCTACTTTAGTTTTATTTTCAAACAGAGTCTCTGTAGGTTGATGAGAGTCTTACTACTTGCTGAGGCTGTCTTCGAGCTTAAAATTCTCCTGTCTCAGCTTCTCAAGTACTAGGATTACAGATGTGCACCACTGCACCCAGCTAATGGACATATTTTTTAACTAGAGCTTTCAATTTATAAATATGATATGTATCCATTTATTTATGTCTTTAGGTCATCTTAAACTCTCTCAATAACCTTGTATAGTTCTAGGGAAATAATTTTACATATTGTTTTTATAGATTGATAGTTAGGTTTTGAAAAGTCTTAATTGTATTAATAGTAAATGGTACCTTTTAAATATTTTTATATTTTCTAACCATATGCTGCTATTACATAGAAATAACAATTTTATTCTTTTATCTAGAAATCTTGCAAATATTATTTACTAATTTTAATAATTTATCCAGTGATGTTTGTAAATATTCTGTCTGCCTATGTTAGTCAGCTTTCCATTATTATAACAAATACCTGAGATAAACAGCTTATAAAGAAAAAAGGTTTATTTTGACTGATACTTTTGGAGGTTTTAGACCATGAGTAGTTGTTGTTGTTTTGGTCCTAGGGTGAGGCTGTTTATCATGGCAAGGAGCATGTGGTGAAGTGTCGGAGATTCCTCTCTGGGACTTGGGAGGGAGAGACCTGAAATAATGACTCGGACAATTGCCTCTTGTGCAACTGACAATTTTATTCTCTAAAACTAAGTTTTTTATATCCTTCTCCAGTTAGGTTAAGTATCAAATCCTCATGGGAAATAGTAAATACCAAAATGAAATGGGGGGTATTAGGTAGAGGACATGTACCATGAATCGCTAAGATACAGTCATCAAAGGGAATAAGCAAACATGGGGGAGGATATAGCAGGACAATGCGACCTTTTGACACATTATAGAAACTGATTAAGATCAGCCCCCCCTTCCCGTTCTCACTGGTGGGCCTTAGAGGGCAAATTCCAGAAAGGACAGGAGTCACACCCAGAGTTTTGAAGGATTCTACCTTTTGTAGAATCTCCCTTAACTCTTTTGGAACCTTTCGTTCCTCAGTCCTCCATCAATGGAGTAAACTGCTCACCTTAATGACTGGGAAGCCAAAGAGAGAAAGAGGCCCATCTCAAAGGTCTACAACCTACCAATACTGCCTCTCTGGAGACCAAGACTTTAGTACATAGACATTTCAGAGATATTCTAAGTCCAGACTTTCCAAACTATTGCTTTTATAGCTCTTGCTTAACTTACTGGCTAGGACTGTGTTAAATAGAAGTAGGACAATGTTAAAAACTCTTTTCAGACTCAGAGGGAAATTTTTAAGCATTTACCTTTAGTTTTTTTTCCCCATTATTATACTTTTATTGGCTCATTGTAATTATACCTCATAGTGAGGTTCCACATGGTACAAACACATGCACAGAGCTCTTGGTGTACTTTCTTCACATCCTGCCTTGTGGCTCTCCTCTCTCCCTGTTCATGCTAGCAAACCCGGTAGTAGTACCTTTATATATTGCCAAAGCATTGTTTAAACTGTTTTCTTCCTCAGTCTCCTTTTTCTACTTTCCACCTCTCTCCCCCCAGTCTCCTTCCACTATTTTATGAGTCTCTCTCCACATTTACCCAAAGACTTGGAAATTAGACCAGAGAGCTTAAGGCTCCTTGAAGAGGGCATAGGTCTAACACTGCAACACATAGGTATAGATAAAAACTTTCTCAATGAGACCCCAAAGGCACAACAACCAAAGGCGAATCAATACGTGGGATTGCATGACATTGAAGACCTTCCGTTCAGCAAAGGAAACTGTCAAGAACCTCAATCGAGAGCCAACAGAATAGGAGAAGATTTTTGCCACCTATTCCTCCGATAGAGGACTACTATCTAGAATATACAGAGAACTCAAGAAACTCAACACTAAGAAAACAAAGCATCCAATAACAAAATGGGCAAGCAAACTAAATAGACACTTCACCTAAGAAGAAATTCAGATGGCCAATAAATGCATGAAACAATGCTCAACATCATTGGCAATCAGAGAGATGCAAATCAAAACTATCCTGAGATTTCACCTAACTCCAACTAGAATGGCAATCATTCAAAACACAAACAACAACAAATGCTGGCGAGGATGTGGAGAAGTGGGAACTCTAAAACATTGTTGGTGTGATTGCAAATTAGTGCAACCACTTTGGAAAACAGTATGGAGAATCCTCAGAAGAATGGGAACAAATCTACCATTCGATCCAGCAATATCATTTCTGGGTATCTACCCCAAAGAAAGGAAACCAACCTATCAAACTAATTCTTGTGTATCTCTGTCCATACCTGCACAACTCACCATAGCCAAATGGGGAACCAGCCAATATGTCCATCAACAGATGAATAGATTACAAAACTGTGGGATATGTACACAATGGAATTTTACTCAGCCATAAAAAAAAATTGTGATATTTTCAGGGAAATGGATGGATCTTGAAGACATGCTAAGCGAGATTAGTCAGTCACAAAAAGTAAGGAATCGGATGCTTTCCCTAATACATGAAAGCTAGGGTGAATAGGGTCATAGGAGGAACTCCAGGTGAAAAAGGAGATCCTATAGAGGAGCAAATAAGTCAGCCTAACTGTGGGGATAGGAGGTGGGGAGAGGGAAACTCTTTAAAGCACATGATGTACTTATTCATATCAAAGTCAACCACTAAACCAAGCATGGGAGGGAGGGATGGAGAGGGAGTGAGGTGGGGACTGGGTGGAAGCTGGCTGGGTGATGTGTGTATTTATGTCTAAACAAGTTTTTTACCCCATTATGATGTATAAAAACAATACACTAAAAAAATAAGATTCTCTCCTTGGCTTCTACATTGGTCATTTTGACAGTTATGTTGCGTGGGGGACCTTTTCTCTGATCCTGTCTAAAGGGAGTTCTATAACTTTCCTGGACCCGTGAATTGATCTCTTGCTCTATGTTTGGAAAATTTTCTGCTATTACTTCTTTGAAGAGATTATTAATCCCTTTGGTTTCACCTTCTTTTCCCTCCTCTATTCTGATTATTCTTAGGTTAGCTCTCTTAAAATGGGCCCATATTTCTTCAATGTCAAATTCCTGCTGTCTGATTTTTTTTTCTAAGTTATAAATCATGCATTTTTGGAGTGATTGTCTTCTAGGAGTTAGATTCTATCCTCCATGTGGTCTAATTGATTGTTTATAGTTTGAATTGATGCCTTTACTTCAATGATTGCATCCTTTATTTCTTTTAGACTCTCTCTAAATTCTTTTCGAAAGTCCTGTATTATTTCTACAGTTATATTCCTGATTTGATCTTCTGGAGATCTCTGAATTTCTGTGTTATCAGGTTCTGATATTGTGGGTTGTGGTCATTCATTGCCCTATTGTTGTTCCTTTTTTCCCATGATTTCAGAAGTTTGTACCTTCTCTGGGCTCTTCCCTGGGTCACCACGACTTCACTTAGGGTGCTCTGTATCTCGAGTCTGTGGTAATCTCAGCCGCCACTACTCCTTTACTGGGTTGTATTGCACAGTCTCAGACCCAGTGAGTTAATCAAGGCTGCACGAGACCGTGGGGATGCCAGGCTGGGCGTTTTCCCACGTGGAGCTGTGACCAGGGTGTGGTATCTTTGCCACTGCTACTCCTTTACTGGGTTGGACTGCAAAATCTCAGACCCAGGGAGATTATCAAAGCTGCGCAAGTCCCTGGGGGTGCAGTGCGGGGATTTCTCCTTTAGGGGCCACAATTTCACTTACGGTTATTGTGTGCGCTGATCGGGAGCTGTTGTGGGCGTGGTTAACTTGCCACCACTGCTGGCAATATGGCACCACTGCCACGCCCTTGGCCGTGAGGCTGGCATATTTCTTTTCTGGTTTTGAGCTCTGTTCTGAGTCCCTGGAAGGCGTGATGAGCTTGGCCACTGGGAGTTTTAGATGTTCTTTACGCTGAAAGAACTGCTGAATTACACCCAAATGATCCGCAGCTGCTCACTTCAGCTCCTTGTTTACCTTTCCTCTCTGGAGCCTCCTTTTCTATAAATTTCAAACCTTCTTTTTAAATCCCTCACTTCCTATCCTTTGTTCTTTATTTTCCATGTTAGCATTTCATCATGCTTTATTTTTTAATATGCTTTTATTGGTGCACTGTAGTCTTACATCATAATGTAAATCATGTTGACAGTGATATACATGCATACTTAGTACCCCCACTTCCACCTCCCCATTTTCCCACTTCCCAATACAGAGTACTGAGACTGAAGTTGGTATATACACATATGTACACATAGTCGATGGTAGTATTTCCATTAATGAACCTCAGTCTACCTCTTCCCCTTCCCTTAGACCTCCTCCCTGGCTCCACTGAGGTTTCTCCTCCCTTATCTGGAGGCCCTTTGGTATTCCAATTACTCCTTAGTTTTTATATATTGGAGAAAACATATGACCCTTCACTTTCAGTGACTGGCTAATCTCACTTAACATAATGTTCTCCAGGTCCTTCCATTTTCTTACAAATGACATAACTTTGTTCTTTATTGCTGAGTAGAATTGCATTGTGTGTATTTTCCATAGTATATGTAATTCATTCATCTGTTCCATAATTTGGCTATTGTGAATTGTGCTGCTATGAACATGGCTATGCATTTATTACTATAGTTCTCTGATTTCAGCCCCTTTGGAAAGATACCTAGGAGTAGGAAGCCAGATCATATGGTGGGTCCATTCCCAGTTTTTGGAGGAATCTCCACACTGATCTAGTGGCTGAACTAATTTGCAGTATCACCAAAAGTGTAGAAGAGTTCCTATTTTCCCACATCTTTGCCAATATTTATTATTGATTTCTTATGATTGCCATTCTTATTGGGGTTAGATGGGATCTCAGTGTAGTTTTGATTCACATCTCCCTGGTTGCTAATGCTGAACGATTTTTCATTTATCTATTGGCCATTTGTGTCTCTTCTTTTGTGAAGTGTCTAATATCTAGAATATATAAAGAACTTTAAAAAGTTTATACTAAAAACATAATCTAATCAAGAAATTGACAATTGAATTGAATAGACACTTTATCATGCTTTATTCTGAAGCTTTTCAATTATTTTCCACTTTACTGATTGACTCATCAGTGAGCTATTTAATGTACCTATTGAGATTTAATTTGTTATTTTTAATTTTATTTTTAGTTCTAGAGCTTCCATTTTATTCTTCTTTTAAGGTGTTTGGCCTTCTGATAAAGTGTTCAATTTTTTCTTTTAGGTTCTCAAGCAGATTAACACTGTTTTATAGTTTAATAAGTTTAATAATAGTTGCCATTTCTTAGTTTTCTATAAAAACAGTTATATTGTCTTAACTCCTTGTTGTCCTCATTAGTTTTTAATGAGTGTCAAGTATTATATATGAAAGACTGAAGAAGTAATTTGGTCATATAAGATTTCACCTTTATTTGAAGAGAATGTACTTTTGCTTCTTCTGGAAGATTAGAATGACCAAAAATATAGGATTACTCTGATTCTATTCCAGAGACAGAGGTGATTTGAAGCAAGGTTATTAGGGCCAAACTATTTCCAATTTATCTCTTTTCCTAGAGTGTTGCTTTTGGGTTACAGCCTGATGGTTTGCCATCACCTCTATACTTGCTGGGCTCTAAACCCAAATGTGTGTTTCCCAACCCCCTAAAGACTGGTAGAAGATTTGCTCAGTTTTTTAGCATCTCAGATGCCTCTCCTGAAATCTGTTGATTCCTCTGGGAAAAATGGTGGTCTCCATTGCCAGGATCACTCCCCTCAGTTTTCTTTTTCTCCTAGATTTCTAGTTTCTGAAATTCTTTGCTTCTTTTTAAGACATCTGATTCATTTAAAGAGGATTTTTCCTGATAATCTTTTAAAGTTGATACTGTCAGTGGGAGGGTTGGTCCCAATGGCCTAATCTTCCATTTCCATAAAGCTCTCTCTCAGTATCTCCAATCTCAGTCCACCCCTCTCTGTTGTGTGTATATGGTACTAAAAATATAAGTATGTATATTAATATACATACTATATTATATATATAGCATAATATAATTAATGTATGTTAATATGTTGTATATGGTACTAGGGATTAAGCCCAGGGATGTTTTACCACATCCCCAAAACAAGTGATTGATTGATTTTTGAGACAAGGTATTGCTAAGTTACCCAGGCTAGCCTTGACCTTTTGATCCTTCTGCCTCAGCCTCCCAAATTGCTGGGATTAAAGCTATGCACCATCACACCCAGATATATATTTATACAGATAAAAAGTTCTGATAATGAAAGAACTAATCTTTGTGGTACACAAAACAAAGACTACTGTGTTTTCTTAATTGGGGAAGGAAACCAGGTAATATTATGGGAGTAAAGCATATATCAATTGTATTTGTTCTTGCTTAGAAAAATCAACCCCAAGATTTCAGTGACTTATAACAAAAAAACTCTCTTTCATTCACATTACAGTTTAGCTCTAGGTTAACTGTGGCTCTGTGCTATATTTTCTTCATTCCTAAATAAAGTCTCTATCTGGTATATGCCTCTTTTTTGTGGCAGTGCTATATGTCAGACTTACTCATATTTCATTGGCCAAAACAAGGGAACACCATCCTTTAACAGGGAATAACAGCTCAAATACATATAGTGGTGAATACGGCTATATAACGTGACAAAAAGGTAGCTGGAAATAGTGATAGTCATAAATTCTACTACACACACACATCTAGTTTCAAGGAGTAGTTGGAGTCAGTATAACTGAAATTCAGTTCTTCTTTAAGCAATGTCAACCGAGTTTATAGTAGATTTATTAGCATTTGACAGAGCAACAGCTTTTTTTAAAAAAATAAAGTGTATCTCTTTAACAGACATTTAATACAGTAGAAGCTAGGTGTAGCCCAGGTGATGGGGAGTTTGAGAAGAACTCTTAGGTTATATTGGTCACTACCTTTGAGTGGATCCTTTCCATTTTCTGAGACATTTGGTCACCAGAAGTGATACTCATGGAGAGGTTATACTGGACATTAACTCTGGCCTCTTACCTTATTGTGCAAAGACAACTATTTTTAGCAGCCACAGTTGTCTGCTAAGAAGCTCCCAGCAGCAATCATTTCAGGGAAGTACTAATTTAACACCCAGGGACTCAGGGTCTATGTTTTCTCCATCAGCTAATATAGCCACAGCAGCCCATGAAAAGCTCTCATATCAGAGGACTCCAGATCGGCCAGGGCCACACCTGGTAAAGCACCAAGAGGCCATTGGTATGGGGATGTGCTTCTGTACAATATCACAAAGAATAATATTCTACTTATATCTATTTAGAATTAAGTATTTTGAGGAATATGTGGGTGTGGTAGTCCATGCCTATAATTCTAACTACTCAGCGGGCTGAGGTAGGAGGATCATAAATTCAAAGCCAGCCTGGCAACTTAGCAAGATTGTGTCTCAAAATAAAAAATAATAAAGGGGGTGTATTCATTTCGAGTCACCCCCCATGCCATTTTGGCATGGGGCTGTATTTCTATTTTCTGTATTTCTATCTTTTAATAAACTTCTTTAAATCTTCAAAAAAAAAATAATAAAGGGCTGGGGATGTAGCTCAATGATAGAGTACCTCTGGGCTTTAATCCTTAGTACTGAAAAAGAAAAAAAAGAAAGAAAAGGGAAAAAGTATTTTGAAAAATAAATCCTTGAGAACAGAGTTTAGAACAGGCTAGAATAGTGATGGTGTATGTTTATAAAGTACTATGCAGTTTTTAGGTCCTGAGCATTGAAGATTTCTGAACTGAAGGAATCTGACTCTTCTGGTTTGGACCTGGGATGACCCTCCAAAAGCTCTTATTTTGGAAACATGGTCCCCAGTGTAGCAAGTTTCAGAGGTGGGCTTTTAGGCAACGATTGGATCATGAGGGCCTGACCTCATCGGTGGATTGATCCATTTCATGTATTATTACTCTGAATGGATTTACATGGAGGTGGTGAAAACCAGGGAGGTGGGGCATGGCTGGAGGAAGTAGGGCACTGGTGCCATGGCTTTGGGGACCATGTCTGTCTCTGGCCCCTTTCTCTCTCTTCCTCTCCCCTTCCTGACTGCCATGAGCGGAGCAGCTTCCCTGGCCGAGCCCCTGAGCCATGGTGCCTTGCCTCACCTCAGACCTACAGCACTGGAGGTGGCTAGCCAGGGACTGACCCCTCTGACACTGCCAAGATAACCCGGCCTCCTTTAAATTGTTCTTGTCAGGACTTTTGATCACAGAAATTAAAAGTTGACTATTCTTAGGATGTAGTATAATAGTACATCTCAGTATGGATTTCCCCATTCTGGCTGCAAAGATGAACACTGACCTGTGGACACTGAGGGTAAGCACGGGACCATGTCAGTGTTCCTGATAGAGCACTTGTTATTGTATTTCACAGGCAGAGCGTCAGGCCATCAACACAACAGTCCAAGGATCAGCGGCCGATATAGTCAAAATAGCCACAGTTAACATTCAGAAGCAATTGGAGACTTTCCACTCAACGTTCAAATCCCACGGTCATCGGGAAGGCATGCTCCAAAGTGACAGAGGAGGTATGTCCACTGATGGGGCCCCTGCTACAACATGGTGCACATAATCACATCGGAAAATAATTAGATCGGTACTTTATTTTTCAGGAGTTCTCACATATTTTGGTCTCATGTTGTCTTTACTCTTTGAAATATTAAGAATCCCAAAGAGTTTCTGTTCATGTGGGTTATATCTACTCTATTTGCCATATTAGAAGTTAATATGCAGAGTTTTAAAACTTTGACTTACACTTGAGAACAATAATAAACCTGCCATAATTTAAATGAAAGTACATCTTTCAGAACAAGAGATGCTTGCTATTAAAGAGACTACAAGTCCTTTAGTGTCTGGTTTAAGAAGAATCTGGACTCCTTTTGCTTCTGTCAGTCTGTCCCTATATCACCTGGCCTATGACCTCTGGAAAACCCTTCATGAAATCTAGGGCAAGGCATCCCACTCCATGGGAGACTAACGGGTTTTCCAGGAGGTGGGAATTTCAGTCTTTACCTAGGAGAGTTGAGTACTTTGCTGCACACTTAGGAATGAGATTTTTAAAAGGCAAATAACCTCATAGTATTGTTAATGGAGTCATTTTGACTTTGTAGATTCAGTGATCATCTGTGGCCCCAGACCACACTTTAAGAGCATACTGATTTTCCTATTTGTGACCTCCACTGTTCTCTGAAGTCTGGATATTCTGAACTGACCTCCTTATCACATATGTTCCTTTGCCCATATTGCCATCTTTTCTTGTTCTTGTTTTCAGAATATTTGCTCTAAGCTCTCTCCTTACTATTTGGATAAGTCATTAATTGTTCTAACAAGTACATGGAACTTTCCTCTTTTCTGTCACCTATCTATACTTCTGCTTCAGACTCCATTTCACTGTCAGTGAGATTGTCAGAGGAAGAAAAATCCTGGAGACGGGCAAACAAAGGTAGAGATTAGCAGGTGAGAGTAGAATTTGGTATTTCCAGAAAAGATATACATAGAGAGTATAGAGAATAAAGTAGCCAGTTATATAGATAGAAAGAAGGGAGGTTTAGGAGTAGATGGTATCAACTATGTATTAATTTTAAATCATCTAAAAAGAAGAAATAAAGATATATAATGCCCAGCTGAAATATTTACATAACTCTTTACAGAAGAGTGCTCAAAATGAGGCCATAGATAATAACTTTAAGAGTGAGTGGAAGGCCGTGTGGATGTGTCACTGAGGAGGACTTCCTGGTGTCATGCTAGGCTAAAAGAAGCCACAGGTCAGGGGATCACAGCGAAGTGAGCCCACAGGGGGAGCGAGGGCCACGGCATTCTGGGTCAGGAGCCAAGTCACCAGGGAAAAGCAAAAGGACAAAGTTAGAATGATCAAAGAAGAGCAAAGCCCGAGCTTCTGGTCAGTGGTGTGTGCTAAGTGGGACCCAGTAGGATAGATTCCAGTGTAACTGGCGCCTGGAAGCAGATGGCCACAGCCTTGACTGCCCTTGTCCTCTTACTTGATGACAGCTACCTCTGAGCAATCTTGGGCTTCAGAAAATGAGTTTCAGGTCTCTCTGGGGGAAGCAGCAAATGTTGAAGTAGCTGGTGCTTGTGCTGGGCCTAAGGGGTAAGTAGGAAATTCAGATGGCAGAAAGGAAGGACTGTAGCCAGGTGTGGGCAGACAGGGAAAGGCAGTCCTCTAAAGTATTCATGCTGCACTTTTTCTTATGATCAGAGGGCTCAGTCTATACCACTAGGCCCAGCTGGTTCAGGGGTGGTAAATGGAGCCATGGTTCTTTAGAGAACATACCAAAAGCTATGGATCATCATCACAGAAAAATGTATAGATTTTTTTTTTTTTGGTGGTGGTACTGGGGTTCCTGGAAGCACTTCTACCTTCGGGCTACACTCCCAGACCTATTTTATACTTTTTTATTTTTTGGAAACAGGGTCTCTTAAACCAGAGCAGCTGGCTTCAAACCTGTGCGACCCTCCTGTCTCTGCCTCCCAAGTGCAGGGATTATAAGCATGCGCCACCATGCCCGGCAAAAATGTATAGACTTTTACATTCAGCTTCTAAGGACTCACCATCACTCTGAGGTCACATATGGACCCTAATTTTATTATAGCTTGTCTGAAGTTTATGGTCCAGTTGGGAAAACACCATGTCTACTCTGGTGACCCTGCTGGCCATAAAAGACACAGGGAGTGAACCCTTATAAAACACTGCCTAGAGCCTGGCATGATGGTGCACGCTTGTAATCCCAGCATTTGGAGGCTGAGACCCGAGGATCGTGGTTCGCAGACAGCCTCAGCTACTTAGTGAGGCCCTCTGCAACTCAGTGAGACTCTGTTTCAAAATAAAGAATAAAAAAATTGGGCAGGGGGTGTAGCTCAGAGGTCAAATGCCCCGGGGTTCCATCCCCAGACCCGCAGGAGAAAAAAAACCCACAAAAAAAAAAACACTTCCTAGCAATATGAACTCACATTCTTGCAACAGGAATCAGACCCATCCACCCTGGTGCCACAAAAACAGTGAATGGTAGGGACTCCATGGAAAGAGAACATGTTGGTTGTTACGAGAAATAAGTTGGAATAGAGTTTGGAGCAGAGCCCTTCACACCCCACTTACTGCCTTCTTTATTAGACTCCTTTCTGGGAGGAAGTCACCGGGAGATTGAGTTTACCTGATAGAGTGACGGGTAGCAGCCAGAGAGTAGAGTTATGTTCCTAATAGTTCTAGGTCTTATGTATTGTAATCTCTTAATTTAAATATCTTGGAGTTTCTCAAAACCTCTAGGTAAAAATGCTATGGCACAGTGACATGCTGCTCATTCTTGCTACCTTTCTATGGGGTAGGATTGTCACCAAAGAGAAAACTGCCAGGGATGTTCTGCCCTATGAGAGGAGGCTTCTTCATCCTTCAACTCCACGATGAACTTCTGTATGAAGTGGCAGAAGAGGATGCTGTTCAGGTATTCTTGCAGTGCATGGTTCATGCCACGGGAAGCTAAGACACTGGGCCAGGCCAGCAGCGTTCCCTGTGCATGAGGTTTTGTGAGCCCTATCCTGGCTGCAGGGTGCTGGATGAATGTTGAGTCCTTACAGGCAGAGGAGGAGCTAAGAAAGCTCGCTCTCATATTTATTCTTTGTGAGAGTGCTGGGGCAGGGGGGAGGCAAGCCCGGGTCCCTACCTCTGAGCCACACCCCCAGCGCTATTTTACTTATTTTCAAGCAGGGTCTTGCTAGGTTGCTGAGGCTGGCTTCAAATCTGTGATCCTGTCTTACCCTCCCAATACTGGGATTATAGGTGTGTACCACCTCACCCAGCACATACTTGTTCTTGATTTTTTCTCTCTCTTTTTTGGTACTGGGGGTTGAACCTAAGTGCATTCTACATCTGAGCTACACCCCCAGGTCTTTTTAGATTTTATTTTGAAACAGAGTCTTGCTAAATTGCTAAACTGGCCTCAAACTTGGGATCCTCCTGTCTCAACCTCACAGATACTGGGATTATAGGCATATGCCATCACACCCAGCTCATACTTTTTTTTTTTTTTTTTTTTGGTGGTACTGGGGTTCCTGGAAACCCTTCTACCTCCGGGCTACACTCCCAGACACCTATTTTTTATATTTTTATTTAGAAACAGGGTTTCTTAAGCCAGCGAGGTTGGCTTTGAACCTGCATGATCCTCCTGTCTCTGCCTCCCAAGCACGGGGATTATAAGTGTGTGCCATCATGCCTGGCTTACACATTCTTAAAAGTAAGGAAATTTCTGATGCTGGGATGTTTTTGTGTAGGAGAAGCTAGTTAAGAATTTGGAGTCCTGCTCCGAGGATTTCCAAGCTCTGAATATTCTAACTAAAACTCCAAGAGTTTCCACTCATCAGTGAAGGGCAGTTTGAGATTCCTGGCCCTTATTTGATTGTTTTAAGCATCACAGGACGAACTACTGGTCTGTTTTATCACTTTCTCAGTGGCTTGATTGGGAAACATTCTTTGGGCAGTTCGTTAACCTCATTTTTTTTTCTTTATGCAGGTAGCTCAGATTGTCAAGAAGGAAATGGAAAATGCCATAAAACTTTCTGTGAAACTGAAAGTGAAAGTGAAAGTAGGCTCCAGCTGGGGAGCACTGAAGGACTTTGATGTGTGATCATACAGTTGACTAAGTTCAAGGCACCCGGTAGAGACAGTCACCTGGAAAGAGCAGAGATTGACCTTTCACCTGCCTCAGGAAGACAAACTCTCAATTCATGGTGGACTTAGGATGACAATTCTACAGTGAGAGTTGGAAACGTTTAACAGGGTCTTTTCCCTGTAGCATCAAAAAGATTTGAGGGGGAGGGAGATGAAATACGCTCAAAGAGTGTCTGTGAATTAGCCACTCATAATTTCTTGTGGCTTTAAACAGGTTCAGAACAGATGCTTGAAATATGCACATAGCACTTCAGCTCCTCATCTGTCTGGGTTGAACATGAAGAAGATGGAGCTGCTGCCTCAGGGATATTTTTATTTATATCCTAGATTTAGGTACTTACAGTACAGACCCAACAGAAGCCGCAGGCAGTTAAGGGTTTGGTTTCATATACACCACCAGGGTTAGGGATTGTGTGTGGTCTTTTCCCTCCAATATTAATTTAAGACTTCTGAAATGGTATTTTAAAATAACATTACCTAATAAATTATGAATTGTATAAAGGAGCAAGACTTGATATATAAGTAGAGTCTAGGAATGAGTTTTCATGACATGTTCCTTATTCCTTTTTCTTCCCCAACTAATACAGTGAAAATATTTGTAATACATATGTGTTATAAAATGAGCCATACCTATTCAAGAGATGTCCTATTCTGTGAAGTCAAATGTTTATTGTAGTTGAGTAGAACACTATCAGCCCGGTGAGCACTTTTTCATCCATCGTTCGGCGTCTCTGTGTTTGTGCCTTGGGGGAAACCCAGGCTGAAAAGATTGAACTTTGTAATCCTAATCAAAAGTGTAGAAATGACCTCTTTCTGCTGACATAAAATTAATTTATGAGAAAATATATATTAACAGTTGTTTGGTTAATTATATTTTGCCTAAGTGTCAGAAACCTATATCTCTTACTTACTTTTTCTGTATCTTGTTCAATACTGTGCACACAGAAAGTGTTTACTATGTTCTTTTGCTGGTGCATTACAGCCTCACATCATAATGTAGTTCATAGTGGTTTATTATGTTTTTATCAAATATCAGAAGAGATGTTTTATATTTATTCACCAGCATAAAGAAAAAAGGCAGTTGCTTCATAGATAGAGTGTAAAACACATCAGGAGTATTAGTGTACGGGGCAGGGACTCAGACATGGTTTGTTCTTTTTTCTGGTGGGAGAGCAGATAGAAGATGTAACGGCATGAGGGAAGATAGATCACTTCTCTTTCTTGAATTTTTTTTCTTTTTTTTTATACTCTTCTATCCCATGTTTCTCAAAGAGAAAAGCTTTGAGTGCTGTTAGGATCCTAGTGAGCTTAAGGTCCAATGCAAGAGCAAACTCAGTCTGTTTACCTGTGAGCATTCTTCAGATACGAGGGCAGGCGCGGGACTCATTTTGCAGCCTGGCCCTGCACGTGTGGTCTCATGCATTTTCTCATCCTTTTGACCTGTCAGCTAGACTTAAAACAGCTGTATTCAGGTTTGAACAAATTTCAGTTACTGTGGTTTTCTTTAATTATATAAATCTCCATATAATATAATTTTATTTTCAGTTACTAGACTATATTAGCTATAATTCTATAAAGTTCAATTTTTGCTGGTAGCTCTTTAGTCCACAAATCACTACATAAACAATAATGAGCACTGTGTTAGTCAGAATAATGCTCACTCTGTCCCCAAATATGCACAGCTTAGTTTCTTGTTTTCTTTTTTGACTTTTATGTGGATCTTATTGAGAATGGCATACATTCAGCAGGGCTTGGTGTCCCCCCCACCCCCACCCCACAGCTTGGTTTCTGAACCTGTATATTGTCATAGCACTTGGCACAAGGGACTTTGCGGATGTGATTGAGTTTATTAAGATCTTGAGATGGGGAGACTATCCTGGATTAGCTGGGTGGTTCCAGTGTGATCACAAAGAACCTTATAAGAGGGAACCTATGGTCAGTGTCAGAGAGGGAGTGTGACATCGGAAGGAGTCAGATTCTAAGATGCGATGCTACTGGCTTTAAAGATGGAAGAAGGGGCCATGAGCCAAGGAATACCGGAGGCCTCCCACAGCTGGAACAGATAAGAAATGGATTCTCCCTAGAACCTCCACAAGGTGTGGCCCAGCTATCACCTTGACGTTAGCCCAGTTAAGGCCAGTTTGAATTTTCCGGTTTCAGAACTTAATGTAATTTATGTTGTTCTAAGCCAGTGAGTTTGTGGTTACTTGTTATAGTAATATTCGGAAACTAACTCATACATGATGAGTTACCAGTCATGACACGTCTTTCAGAGTCTGTCCTCAACTGTTGATGGTGTGTCTGTTCACTTTATATACAGACAATAAAGTACATAGTTGTGCTGAGTCCTGTCTCCCAGGTATAATCCATGTCACATTTTTTAAAAAAATGGATTATCAGAAGTGAAAATTGGCTTAAAAAGATGAAAGTGCACAGAGAAATGAAATAGGACAACAATGGGAATGAATTTGAAATTCAATATAAATAGAAACGTGTTTTACTACAGGAACTAGCTGGCATGGAGTGCTGACATGCTGTTTTGAACACACTCTTGATGTAGGCCTAAAAGGCTGAGTGAAGGTGGAACCAGGAACACACGTGAGGAAAATGGTCATAACCAAAAGGATGGAGATGTTTCAGTAGAAGTGATGTCAACAAAAACTTTATTAATCTATAAATCACTTATTCCACTCAAATTCTAAATAGGATTTTTCAAAAAGATATCCTGAAATTCACTCAGAGAAAAAATGTCAATACCTATTAATCTTGAACAAAGATATTTATCAGATATAAAGATATAATAATTTAACAGTTTAATAAGGACATAAAATAGGCAAATAGAATAAAACAATAAAACAGACTTATGAGAAAACTAGTGGTGAAAATGGATTGTTCAAAAATAGGGAGTATAGCGATAAATTTGCTTTTGTAAAAAATATCAGTTGATCCCTATCTCATGTTCACAAAAACTAAAATTTAACTATGAAAGTAAGAAGATATGAGGCTATGTTTATGATTTTACAGAAAACCCTTTAGGGAAAAGCAAAGTTCAAAAATCATAATATTTTAAATTATAAAATTTGACAGACTACACTAAAAAGAAAAATCTTACCATGGTGACACATGCCTGTAATCTCAGTACTTAGAAGACTGAGACAGGAGGATCCCAGGTTGGAGGCCAGCCTCAGCAACTTAGCAAGGCCCTCCACAACTTAGTGAGACCCTGTTTTAAAATAAAGGAAGAAAGAAAGACTGGGAGTATACCTCAGAGGTAGACCCCCACCCTTGATTCAGCCTTCAGTAGAACAAAACACTTTCATAATAAAAAATGACGTTGTCAATAGTTAAAGCATAAAAGGCACTGAAAAGTCTAGGGGCCAGGACATGATGACCATCCAGAAGGATCCATGGCCTAGGTAAACCAAGTCAGAAAGTGAGAACCACAGCATACTGCCCCAGACAAGAGGACGAAGCACACCCTCAGCAGTTGCACTTCAGTGCGTGTCAGCACAGTGCTCAGGATCAGCCAGTGCCATAGAGGGAGGAATGGCAAGGACCAGGCTGCTCTTTTCTTGCCATGAGGTCGCATATCCTCTAAAACCCAAAGCCAGATAGAGGTGAGATGGTGCATCAGATGAACCCACAGCGACGCGGCAGCTCGCTAGAATGAAATGAATGAACTGTCCTGCATCACCAACGAAGGTGGGAAGACCTTGTGAGAAGCTGGTGGGAAGTTCATCCACAGCAGCCAGGTGAAAAGCAGAGGCCTGGGTCTAGGAGAACTGACGGGAGAGGCTGCAGCAGCTTCTGGGCAGCAGCCGGCTTGCGGCGGCTCAGTGGGAAGGGAAACGCTCCCCCAACAACCCAAAAGACAAGCCAAAAGAGAAGCAGCCAAGGTTGGGAAGAACAGGAGCTGTGTAATACAGCTGCAGCCTGAGTAGAGCTCTCTCTCAAATATGGGCTGAGCTTGCCCAAAGGGTGCTAAAACCCCACTTTTCCATGTGGAAGTGCCTGCAGCTGGGAGACACAGAGCCAGTAGAGACTCTGTTTGCATGCTCTAGCCAACAGCAAACAAGAAAACTCGTCTCTCACCCCCCCCCTTATTTTTGTGGTACTGGGGGGTGGAACCCAGGGGCTTTTATACCTCTAGGCTATACTCCCAGACCTATTTTATACTTTCTTTGGAAACAGGGTCTCACTAAGTTGCTGAGAGCCTCACTAAGTAGCTGAGGCTGGCTTTGAACCTGTGCGATCCTTCTGTCTCAGCCTCCCAAGTGCTGGGATTACAAGCGTGCGCCAACACACCTGGCTCCCCCAACCTTTTTTTTTTTTTTTTCAACAAGGTGAGCACCCATGTAAAATTGACAGTCTGATGTTTGGCTTGGGAAGAGAGGCCGGTGAAGACCTGGGTGACAGCAGAGCAAGACAGAAGCAGAGACTTCTCTGTTACTGAATCCAACAAGGACTGGAAAATAAGCTGTCAGAACTCACCCCCCTCCTCCAGCACATGGTTTGGAACTCCCTGGGCTAGAGGTATAATTCAGCCAGTTACAAATTTTGGATATAATTTGCTCCCGAAAATTTCAGCCCATAGGACCCCCCCAGAAGGAGAGGCCAAGAGCATACTGACCAAACAGAGACATCTGCATCATAGATACCACTACTCAGTATTTCAGAAGAATACTGAACAGCTCCCTGAGAATTGCATGATCTGTTTGATATTAATGAGCCACAATTTGTGCTGTGTTAGCGTTATATCCAACTAATTTAGTCAATTAACCAGGTCATTCTACTTTGTCACTCTCAGCTCAGTTTCCACCCCTTTCTACATTATTATCTACATTTTAACTTATGTCCTCCATTTATCCATCATTATCTTTATTTCTTCTCTCCCTTTTCTCTCTTTATATTGTCCTCGATTTTTATTCCATGTTCCGAATCAATTCAATACAAACTCATTAATTCATATTCTACTCAGCCTATCCTACATCCTATCCCTCTCACTTCCTCTTAAAAATAGAATGGTAGAGATTATTACTAATTACTTCAGTAGTGTATATTATGTTTTGCTCTTAAACAACCAGTTAATTGCAGAAGTATTGAGGGCTAAGTGTTTTTTTTTAGAGAAATATCGAGGGCTAGACTAGCATCCTGATTACATGGATCAGATGCTTTGAGGCTAATATATACCGCTAACCCAAGACTTACTATAAAGAGGTTACTACTAGACACACACCATTACATAAAGAGGAAACCACCACATACATTTAAGAACACTGAAAACATGAGAAAAGGTCAATAAATCATTAAATATTTACTTTTTTTTGCGGTACTGAGGATGAAACCCAGGGGCATTCTACCTCCAAGCTACACCCCCAGTCCTATTTTTATTTTATTGGCACACGCTTGAAATCCCAGCATTTAGGAGGCTGAGACAAGGGGATTGCCATTCCTGGACAGCTTCAGCTACTTAGGTTCTTTGCAACTCAGTGAGACCCTGTTTCAAAATAAAGAATAAAAAAAATAGGGCTGTGGGTGTCGCTTGGAGGTAGAATGCCCCTGGGTTCCATTCCCAGTACCACACACACACACAAAAAAGATGGTCTAATGAGAGAATTTCAATAAAGAAATTTATACTCTAAAATAGAAGCATGTACTGGGGATGGAACCCAGGGGCCTTCTACCTCCAAGCTACACCAATTTTTTTATTCTTTATTTTGAAACAGGGTCTCTCTGAGTTGCAGAGGGCCTAAGTAGCTGAGGCTGTCTGCGAACCATGATTCTCTGGTCTCAGCCTCCCAAATGCTGGGATTACAGGAGTCTACCACCACACCCAGGTTACACCTGTTTTTTATTCTTTATTTTGAAACAGGGTCTCACTGAGTTGCAAAGGACCTTACACTAAGTAGGAGCTGAGGCTGTCTGCGAACCGCAATTCTCCTGTCTCAACTTTCCAAATGCTGGGATTACAAGCCTGCGTCACCACGCCTGGCTTGCAAAAATGTTTATGAGAAAATAGCAAACTATTCTTACATTTTTGTATAAAGCTATGAATGTCATAACTTTTTAAACAATTTTTATTGAACATAAATGGTATACATTTAAACTATATTTGGTGCCCTCTCTCCCTGCCCCCGTTTTCCCTTCCCCCCTCCCACCAATGGTTGTCTAGGTTAACCATGTCATGTTCATAATTTTACGCATGTTCAGATGTAGACCCTCATTAATCAAGATCAGCCTTCCTCCTCTCCTATCTTTCCATTCAAACTTTGCTGGTATTTCCCCTCCATTATCTGGAGTCCCACTGGTATCCTCTGTGTTTCCTAGTTTGGGCATATTAGAGGGAACATATGTACCTTCTCCTTCTGTGCTTGGCTGATCTCACTTAACATAATGTTTTCCAGGGCTTTCCATCTTCTTGCAAATGATATAATTTTGTTCTTCTTTATGGCTGAATAGAATTCCATTGTGTGTATTTCCCAGAGTTTTGCTATCCATTCATCTGTTGATGGTGATCTGGGTTGGTTCCGTATTTTGGCTATTACAAATTGTGCTGCTATGAACATAGGTATGCATATGTTGCTGTATTTCTCTGAATTCAACCCCTTTGGAAAGATACCCAGGAGTGGTATAGCTGGATCATATGGTGGATCTATTCCCACCTTTCTTAGGAATCTCCACACAGATCTCCATAGTGGTTGAACTAGTTTGCATTCCCACCAACAGTGAATGTCATAACTTTTCAAAACAAGATATAAAGCAAATACAAGAGACTGAGAAAAAAATGACTACAGGTTCTATACCAGTACATGGTAATATAGTGAGACCTTTTTTCAAAAATAAAGAAATAAGGCTTGGATTTTAACTCAGTGGTAGAATATCCCTGGGTTCAACAACCACTACCAAAAAAAGAATATATATATATATATATATATATATATATATATATATATATATGTATGTATACACATACATAGTCAGCAAGATGGCTGGGTAGAGGCGCCCAGCACTCCACAGTAGTAGAGTGACTCAGACCCACTGGGTTTGCTGCTCTGTAGGTGACAAGGGTTGCAACACAGGGCAGAATGGAGGGTAGCACCCTAAAGAGCTTGGGATCAGTGAGCCTGCCATCCAAGACCACGGGCATTTCCAGTGTTGCACAGATCCACACAGGTGCCAAGGCTGAAGACGGTCACTCACATGGTTCTCCACACCCTCCCTCCAGCCTTGTGACACGGAGCTGCTACTAACAGGGCGGGGAAAGAACTCTGTGGTTCCACCGTTGCTCTCCCCACAGGGGTATGCCGAGGCAGTGCTGAGCAGTGCTGGGGCATCAATGGCTGCCCCACCACGGTGGTAATCAGACTAAGAACGTTAGAAGAGAAACTGCCAGGCACCAGCCATATTTTCGCTTCCTCCCACCAGCATTTCAGCTGAGAGAAATTCGGCCCAGTTCTAGCCGTAGCCCACAGTGCTTAATCCCTGGTGGGAACTATGGCTGAAAAAAAGTTGGGAGAGAAAATCTCTGGCCATGGTTCCATCACAGATGCACATGGCTAGGGGGTGGCTTGAGGGCCTACTCCTGGTCAGGCAAACCCAAAGTAGTAACAGAGAAGAACATGCTAGCTGCTGCACCGTGCCTACTCAGTTCACACTGTCAGTGCCCCCTGCACCTTGTCTGACCACACACTGCTAACAAGACACACGTGAGCGCCACAGAGGGGAGCTGTGGCTTCTGACCCAGGCCTTGCCCATGAATCACGTAGGCTACACCATTATCTGGTGGGAGGACAAGGGCTTCAAGCCCCTCAGCACTCCTGAAATGGCCAGTTTCAGAGTTTCATTCAAGTGGGCAGGTATCAAGCTTTCCTCAGGCACTGTTGACACCTGCTCAGGACCTGAGCAGCTCTCCCCTATTGTCACTTCTGCCAAGACCTTCTGCCTCACCCCAGGCCCAGGGCAATGGTGTTTGCTGACCATGGACTGAGACCTCTGAAGTCATGAGCCAAAGAAAACTTTTCTAAGAAAAAAAATTGGCAAAGTAGAAAAAAATACATTTTTTTTTTTTTTGTGGTACTAGGAATGGAACCCAGGGGCATTCTACTTTCAAGCTACACCCCAGCCCTATTTTTTTTTTATTCTTTATTTTGAAACAGGGTCTCACTGAGTTGCAAAGGGCCTCACTAAGTAGATGAGGCTGTTCTCAAACTGTGATCCTCCTGTCTCAGTCTCCCAAATGCTGGAGAAAAATATGTATCTCTTTAGCTCTGTATCTTGAAACTGAAATATTGAGAAACCATCCTCACAAAAAGACAAATTTGAACAAAAAAGAAAGTCTAAATTATGTTGAGCCAGTGATTGCGCAAAGAACCAATGGGGAGAAAACAATTACGTACTCCTTGGCATGCACTGGGACCATGAGTTTTCAGCCTGTCTTGAACTTGAGTGGCTATAGTCTCATGTGCAGTTGGCTTCTGTGGTGGTGATGACCCAGAGCGTGATACATCCCAGGTAGCCATGCTGCAGGCTCACTGTGATCTCACGCCCTGCTGAGTCTGGGCCCCTTGTGAACATGGTTGCCAGTAGACAACTGGCAAAAATAGTCATTCTCACTCCTAGAATATTTGAGTAGTCTAAGAGACAGCCCGGACCAGCACTGCCTAGGTGGTAAAGTAGCTGCTTGCCTAAAGTAGCTTAGTGGGGGAGGAACACACCCTCAAAAACAAATAGAACAAGGCGGAGACAGGAGGATCGTGCAGGTTCGAAGCCAGCCTTACTGGCTTAAGAGACGCTGTTTCCAAATTTAAAAATATATAAAAATAGGTCTGGGAGTGTAGCCTGGAGGTAGAAGGGTTTTCAGGAACCCCAGTACCACCACCACCACCACCAAAAAAATAAACAAACAAAAATACAAATAGAAAAAAATCATAAATATAATTACCCACCAAATTTAAGTAAAACAAGCCATCCAACATACCTGTGGTCAGCACAGATTGGTCTTGGAAAATACTGGCCTGCCAGGGAGTATACTGGAACTCTGGGGGAACTCATAGAGTGAGTCTCAGCTTAGGAGAAACAAGGTCCCCCCGCCCCAGGTGCTCACAATCAGAAGGTACACATAGGTGGAAGAGTCTTTGCATGCATGTTTGGCCATTAGCAAGCAGGAGATCTAAACAGAAGTGTATGGAGCACATATTTTTTTTAAAAGTGCTCTATTAAAGCCAAAGAAAGACTTAATTCCCAAATCACACCTGAGTGTGGCTCAGCACAATTTACAGGGGCCAGGCATCGTCTCACACATGGCATGGGGTGTGGCACAACACATCCAGGGTATCCAGGAAAATACATCGGCACCAGGCACCTGATATGCAATGTAAGCAATTCGCAGGCACCAGGCTTTCTTACCAGGAACACCTTGATAACCACACAGAGTCCTTAGCAACCTGAGGACTAATTGTCAGCATCTGAGGCTAAAAACACTCAGCTTCCTCCACTAAGAAGCCTTACCACTTTGCCATACCAACCACAAATAATGAGGCTGAACACTGACCCAGAAGCCATGATGGTAGTCATCAGGCAAGTCCTCATCTTTAGTTTTGGTCGAGCACAGGTTCAGGTCAAGCCTAAAGACCTGGACCAGACTAACAACTGACCAGGACCTGAGATCCTGGCGCAGCCTTCTGAGCTCCATGGCAAATAGGCTGCCCAACCTGCTTTTCAGTTTGTACTAATCTCTCTAATCTCTTTCTCTGCCTCTGTCTCTGCGCACGCACGCGCGCTCTCTCTCTCTCCTCTCTTTTCTCCACCTTAAAATATCCTAAGTTACTATGAAATACTGTAATTGTATGGAGTGTTAATGAATAAAGAACCAGTCGGTAGCCGGGCATGGTGGTGCACACTTGTAATCCCCGCGCTTGGGACAGGAGGATCGCATAGGTTCGTAGTAAGCCTCGTTAAGGCTTAAGAGACCCTCTTTCCAAATAAATAAGATATATAAAATAGGTCTGGGAGTGTAGGCCAGAGGTAGAAGGGCTTCCAGGAACCCCAGTACCACCAAAAAAGAAAAAAAAAAAAAAGAAAGAAAGAACCAGTCGGTAATGGTTGTAATAAATGTTCTTGAAAGTACTGAAGCCATGTTTTAGCTGTTTTCCACAATCTGAGTCTGCTCAGAACAATTGGGGTAGTTAGCAGGATTTATTAATTTAGCTTGTCAAATTGCTAATTTGCCAAAATTAATGATAAGAATCAAAACACATTTGTTTGGCCTGCCTCCATCAGGCTTTATCAAAAGCTTGAGGAAAAGCCAGGCGTGTTGGCACATGATTCTAATCCCAGTACTTGAGAGGCTGGAACAGGAGGAAACCAGGTTTGAAGCAGCCTCAGCTTACTTAGGACCTGCAAAACTTAGTGAGAACTTGTTTCAAAATAAATAACAAAATATAGGGCTGTGGGTGTAGCTGAGAGGGACAATATCCCTCCCTAGGTTCAATTCCCAGTAACACACACACACACACACACACACACACACACACACACACGATGAAAACCAACAACCTTTTATTTCCCCTGAGCAAAAGCCATTTATAAATTTTAAACTTTAATATTCAAATGGACCAAGAGAAAAAAAATCTTTCCTCTCACTTCATTTATTCTCTGGATCCTAATTTTTCTTACATTTACTTTATAAGAAAACATTGAGATTTTGTATATTTTAGAGAAGAAATTACTGTGATAAACTATGATTAAAAAAGAATTCTGATAGCTGGGCATGGTGGCGCACGCTGGTAATCCCAGGTTTCGGGAGGCTGAGACTGGAAGATCGCGGTTCACAAACAGCTTCAGCTACTTAGTGAGGCCCTCTGCAACTCAGTGAGACCCGGTTTCAAAATAAAGAACAAAAAATAGGGCGGGTGGGGGGGCAGGTAGCACAGAGGTGGAATGCCCCGGGTTCCATCCCCAGACCTGCAAAATAAATAAATAAATAAATAAATAAATAAATAAATAAATAAATAGAATTGTGATAAAATGACCATGTTAAAGCTAGGAAAGCTTTTTTTTTCCCCTGAAGATGATAGTTAAGCCTTCTTTTATTTCTTCAGGTAACCCTTAGAGGTACACCAAAAATTTACTAATTAAAAGATAGACATGCCTGTTATCTCGTAGTTACTATTTTGAAGGATCCTATGACTAGGAATTCCCTGCTGCAGTGAATTATTAGAAATGAAGTAACTTTAATTCTAAACATTATTAGTGAAATAGATGCAGGAATTCTTAACAACAATATACTGTAGGAGAGACCAAGATGGCAGTGGTGGTGGCGGCCAGTATTCAGGAGATGCAGACAGATCCAGTCAAATCCACCTTGAATTTTTGAAGAAACCTCCCCAAAGTAGACTGCTCCTGCCCCACACGCTCAGGAACTCTGGATAACATACTAGGTAAGAAAAAGTTTTGCGGAGATGGACCACAATGGTGGCAGTGGTAGTGGCCAGTATTTTGGAGAGGCAGACAGATCCAATCCAATCCACCTTAAAGTTTTGAAGAAATCTTCCCAAGAGTAGACTGCTACTGCCACACATGCTCGGAAATTCTGGATAACACACTATGTAAGAAAAATGTCCGGGGCAGGTTGGAGGGAGCCCCATTCATATGACTAGGCCAGCTCACTGTGCCGGGCATCCTGAGAGACCTCATTGCTCATGGCCACCATGCTCCTCTGCACTGTGCTGGGGGCCAGGGTATGCTTGGAACAGCAGATCCCGCTCTACATGGTGAGGCTATGGGTCTCCACTTTCGGTGGGGAGATAAAAATCCATTGCTGCTAGGGAATTTGGCTTCTGCAAATGACATGTGCTATTTTCTCCTACTTGAAAAAAAATATGGAAGGAAAAAATGGGAACCTCTGTAGACATTCAGCTCATGGTGACAGGGATCGAAGCCTGCCACATGGTGAGGCTGGGTCTGGAGCCAGCAGGGCTGGGCCTGGAGCCTGCCATGGAGTGAGGCCGGGTCTGGAGCCAGTGAGGCCAGGCCCAGAGCCTGTCGCACAGTTGTCCTGGGACCAGGACCTGCTCCACAGCAAAATGCCAGCAGGTCCCTGCAACCGTGTGGCCAGGAAGCACTTGAAGCTGCAGTTTCCTCATCTCATCTCTCAACAGATTTCCAGATCCAAGTGAACTCTATTTAAAAAATTGTGCAGGGTGTGGTGGTGCACACTTTGTAATCCCCACACTTGGGAGGCAGAGACAGGAGGATCGCGCTGGTTTGAAGCCAGCCTTGCTGGCTTAAAAGACCCTGTTTCCAAATAAAAATATTAAATAGGTCTGGGAGTGTAGCTCAGAGGTAAAAGTGTTTCCAGGAACTCCAGTACCATAAAAAAAAAAAATTGGTTGTGAGTGGATTATTTTTTCAAAGTTTCTCACCTTCTGGCTTCAGAATATCAGTAACTGGGAATAAGTGTGGAAATTAAAGAAGGACTTCCAAGGAAGAAAGAAACTGTAATTGATCAGATGTGAAGAAATAGGAGCTTTAATACATTGTTGGCGGGATTGCAAGTTGGTGGAACCACTTTGGAAACAGTATAGAAGATCCTCAGAAGAAGGAAAACGAACTTACCATATGATCCAGCAATACCACCTCTGGGTATCTACCAAAAAGAATGAAAACCAAAATACCAAACTAATGTACGAGCAACCATGTTCATAGCTGCACAGTTCACCATTGCCAAACTGTGGAACCAGCCAAGATGTCCTTCAACGATGAGTGAACTTCAAAACTATGGGATGTTTATACAATAGAATTTTGCCCATCCATAAGGGAGAACAAAATTATGGCATTTACAGTAAAATGTCACAAAAAATAAACCAGATGCTTTTCCTAATGTGCAAAAGCTGGGGAGAAATGGGTAACAGGAGGAACTCTAGAAGAAGAAGAAATCCTATAGAGGATCAATTAAGGTGACCTATCTGAGGGGAAGGGAGGGGGGAAGAGGGAAACCCTTTAAAGCACATAATGTACTTAAACATATCAAAGTCAATCAGGAAGCCAAGATTGGGTAGAAGGGATTGGGAGGGAAGGGATTAGGGATTTACTAAGGGCAGATTGAGTGATGTGTGCATGTAGATTTCCACAAGATTTTTTTTATACCATTAAGATGTATGACTACAATGCACCAATAAAGATTTATTTAAAAATAAATAAAAGATGTAGAAAATAAACCAGAGTCTTTGTAATTAACAGAGGACATAAGGCTAACTTTCCAACATATAGGGACTGGTAGAGATGTTCTCAATAAGACCTCCAAGGCTCAGGAAACAAACCAAAAATAAATAAACAGATGGCATCGAATTAAACAACTTTGAGTAGTAGAGGAAACAAGAATTAGAAGAGGACTTTCGGGAAGATGGTGATGGAGAAAAGCGGCATTTAAGAGTCCTGCTAAAAATCAATCTCTATTACCACAAAATCAGCACTTTTCATAACCAGAAAACACCATCAGAAGAGAAATAAAAACTGTAAATACAAGGGACAGAGAAAAATAAGGCTAGAAGAGCAACCAGACACCAGAAAAGAAACCAGTATGCACTGCCATGGCAGAGCCACACCAGCACCATCTTCCCTCACAACACCAGGCTCCAGAGAGTAGGAGGACTCAGAATGGAGCTCAAAACCAGAAAAGAAATAGGCCAGCCTCACGGCCGGGGACATAGAAGCAGTGTCATATCACCAGTGGCGGCAGCAGTGAGTTCACTGAGTCCGCGACAGCTACAGATCAGTGCACTCAACAACCATGAGTCGCCGGGTGTGGTGGCGCATGCTTGTAATCCCCATGCTTGGGAGGCAGAGACAGGAGGATCGCGCAGGTTCAAAGCCAGCCGCGTGCGTTGGCTTAGGAGACCCTGTTTCCAAATATAAAAATGTAAAAATAGGTCTGGGAGTGTAGCCCGGAGGTAGAAGGGCTTCCAGGAACCCCAGTACCACCAAAAAAAAAAAAAAAAAAACCACAACCATGAGTCAAATTGTAGCCCCTAAAGGAGAAATACCAGTACTGCACCCACAGGGACTTGCGCAGCTTTGATAATCTCCCTGGGTCTGAGATTTTGCAGTCCAACCCAGTGAAGGAGTAGCGGTGGCAGAGATATCACACCCTAGTCGCAGCTCCCCATGGGAAAAAAAACTACACTGGCACCCCATGGTCTCAAGCAGACTAGATTAACTCCCTGGGTCTGAGACTTTATGATACAACCCAGTAAAGGAGTAATGGTGACTGAGATTACCACAGACTTGAGATCCAGAGAACGCTAAGTGAAGTCGTAGTGACCCAGGGAAGAAGCCAGAGAATGCACAAACTTCTGAAATCATGGGAAAGAGGAATAACAATGGAACAATGAATGCCCAAACCCCACAACATTAGAACCTGGTAACACAGAAATTCAGAGATCTCTAGAAGATCACATCAGGAAAATAACTGTAGAAATAATACAGGACCTTCAAAAGAATTCAGAGAGACTCTAAAAGAGATAAAGGATGCAACCATTAACATAAAGGCCTCAATTCAAAGTATAAACAATCAACAAGACCACATGGAGAATAGAATCTCACTCCTAGAAGATAATCACTCCAAAAATGAATGCATAGTTTATAATTTAGAAAAAAAATCCAACAGCAGGAATTTGACATTGAAGAAATATGGTGCATTTTAAGAGAGCTAACCTAAAAATAGTTGGAATAGAGGAGCGAAAAGAAGGTGAAACGAAAGGAATCAATAATCTCTTCAAGGAAGTAATAGCAGAAAAATTAACCAAACATAGAGCAAGAAGTCAATACACAGGTCCAGGAAAATTACAGAACTCCCTTTAGATAGGATCAGAGAAGAGGTTCCCCACGGCACATAATTGTCAAAATGACTAGTGTGGAAGCTAAGGAGAGAATCTTAAAGGCAACAAAAACAAAAGGCCAAGTGACATTCAGAGGCAAACAAATTAGAATGACTCCAGACTTCCCAAACCAAGTCATGAAACCAGAAGGGCATGGAGTAACATATTCCAAACTCTGAAAGAAAACAACTTCCAGCCAAAAATTTCCTACCCAGGAAAACTATCAAATTAGATGGGGAAATAAGAAGTTTCCATGACAAACAGAAACTGAAGGAATTTATGTCTTCAAAGCCAGTGCTAGAGAAAATACTCAAGGAGATTGACTACATGAGAGTTCTGGGAAGATGGTGATGGAGAAAAGTGGGGCTTATGAGTCCCGCTAACAATCGATCTCTATTACCGCAAAATCAGCACCTTTCATAGCCAGAAAACACCATCAGCAGAGAACCAAAAACTGTAAATACAAGAGACAGAGAAAAAGAGGGCTGGAAAAACGGGACACCAGAAAGAAACCAGCCCACAGTGTTGCAGCCAGAGCCGTGGTGCAGAGCCACGTGGACGCCATCTTTCCTCGCAGAACCAGGCTCCAGAGAGGAGGGGGACTCAGAACAGAGCTCAGAACCAGAGAGGAGATACACTGGCCGAGGACGCAGCAGCAGCTCCTTACTGATGGTGGCAGCTGTGAGTTCACCAGACGGCTCCAGCAACAACCCACCAGACTCCAGAGAGGAGGGGGACTCAGAACGCAGCTCAGAACCTGACGGGAGATACACCGGCCTCATGGTCGAGGATGTAGCAGTAGCGCCTTACTGCCAGAGGCAGCGGCAAGTTCACTGGATGGCTTCAGACCAATGCACTCAACAACCCACCAGGCTCCAGGGAGGGGGGGAGGACAGCGAGCTGAGCACACCCTGCAGGGACTCAGAGTGGAGCTCAAAACCAGAGAAGAAATACTCCAGCCTCACGGCAGAGGTCGTGACAATGGTGCCATATTGACAGCATCGGCAGCAGCTGTGGGAAGCCAGGGTATGGCACATCAGCCCAAGATGGCGCCCGGGCTGACTGCCAAGGATGGTGGTCTTGGCTGGCGCATGCGCTGTTGGTCTTGGCTGGCGCATGCGCTGTTGTCAGTATCATGCGCATCATGCATGGACTGTGATGTAATGCCTTGTGGTTAGGCCAGTACGCCTATGAGGTACCTTCTAGGGAGCATGGGATGGACATGGGCGGAATGGGATTGGTGGATATTTTGGGAACAGGCTTGGTATGGTATATAAGGAAACTGCTGCGGGGAATAAAGAGGAAGTAGCTTCATCAGCAAGTCGGTGTTCGTGTGTTTCTTCCCTAGGCTCTGCTGGTCAGAGCCTTAGGGTCGCGACAAGCAGCAAATTCACTGAGTCCACTACAGCTCCATCAGAGCACTCAACAAACATGAGTCAAATTGTGGCCCCTATAGGAGAAATCTCAGTTCTGTATTCCCAGGGACTTGTGCAGATAGGCCTTCCGGGTCTGAGATTTTTGCAGTTCAACCCAGTGGGGGAATGGTGGTGGCAGAAGTATCACACCATAGTCACAACTCCCTGTGGGAGAAAGCCAACCTGGCACCCACCCTCATGGTCTCAAGCAGCCTCCATTAACTCTCTGGGTCTGAGACTTTGCGATACAACCCAGTAAAGGAGTAGTGGTGACTGAGATACCACAGACTCAAGATCCAGAGCACCCTAAGTGAAGTCGTAGTGACCCAGGGAAGAACCCAGAGAAGGAACAAACTTCTGAAACCATGGGAGAGATGAATAACAATGGAGCAACGAATGCCCACAATCCTACAACATCAGAACCCAATAACACAGAAATTCAGAGATCTCTAGAAGATCAAATCAGGAAAATAACTGTAGAAATAATAGAGGACTTTTGAAAAGAATTCAGAGAGAGTAAAAAAGAGATAAAGGATGCAATCATTGAAATAAAGGCCTCAATTCAAAGTATTAACAACAGATTAGACCACATGGAGAATAGAATCTCACTTTTAGAAGATGATCACTCCAAAAATGAACACATAGTTTCTAATTTAGAAAAAAAAATCTGACAGCAGGAATCTGAAATTGAAGAAATATGGGCCCATTTTAAGAGAGCTGACCTAAGAATAATTGGAATAGAGGAGAGAAAGGAAGGTGAAACCAAAGGGATCAACAATCTCTTCAAGGAAGTAATAGCAGAAAATTTTCCAAGCATAGAGCAAGAGGTTGATACACAGGTCCAGGAAACTTATAGAACTCCCTTTAGACAGGATCAGAGAAAAGGTTCCCCACAGCACATAATTGTCAAAAAGACTAATGTGGAAGCCAAGGAGAGAATCTTAAAGGCAACAAAAGCAAAAGGCCAACTGACATTCAGAGGCCAACCAACTAGAATCACTCCAGACTTCCCAAACCAAGTCATGAGAGCCATGAGGGCATGGAGTAACATATTCCAAACTCTGGAGAAAAAACAAACAACTTCCAGCCAAAAATTTCCTATCCAGCAAAACTCTCTATCAAATTAGATGGGGAAATAAGAAGCTTCCATGACAAACAGAAACTGAAGGAATTTATGACCACAAAACCAGCACTAGAGAAAATACTCAAGGAGATTAACTGCAAAGAACAAATAGGTAATACACACCAGAACCAAAGAAACAAGATTCCCCATCCAGCAGACAACTAAGCAAAGAAGAATAAATAGTATCTCAAACAGAAATAAACTCTTAACATGTTAGGAATTAAAATTATCTCTCAATAATCACACTGAATGTAAATGGCCTCAACTCCCCAATAAAATATATAAAGTGGCAAAATGGATTAAAAAACAGAATCCATCCATCTGCTGCTTACAAGAAACACACCTTACAAGTAAAGATAGGAACAAACTCAAGGTAAAGGGCTGGAGCAAGGTAATCCATGCTAATGGAACTCGAAGACAAGCAGGAGTAGCAACTATGATATCAGACAAGTTAGACTTCAAACCCACACTTATTCGAAGAGACAAAGAAGGTCATATTTTATTGGTAAAAGGTATAATCCAGCAAGAGGAAATAACAATAATCAACATCTATGCTCCAAACATAGGGGCAGCTACTTTCAAAAATCAAACTCTTTGTGACATGGAGTCATACATAAATCCCAACACAATAATACTGGAAGACTTCAACACACCTCTCACAATACTAGACCGATCTTCTAGATAAAGGGTCAGTAAAGATGCCTCAGAACTAAAGAACACCATTCTATATGTGACCTGTTGGACACATATAGAATATTTCACCCAACTATAGCGGAGTTTACATTTTTCTCAGCTGCTCACGGAACCTTCTCCAAAATAGATCACAACCTGGGACACAAAATGAGCACTAGCAAATTTTAAAAATGTTACATACTTCCCTGTGTCATTTCAGATCATAATGGAATGAAACTAGAAATCAACTATAAGAAGACCCAGAGAAACAACATAAACATGTGGAGACTGAACACCACACTTCTGAATGAAGAATGGGCCATAGAAGATGTAAGAGGTGAAATCAAGAAATTTCTAGAAACAAATGAAAATAAATATACAACATATCAAAACCTCTGAGACACGTTGAAGGCAGTATTAAGAGGAAAATTTATAGCACTGAGTGCTCACATAAGAAAAACAGAAAATCTTCAAATAAATAACCTAACGACACACCTCAAAGCCCTTGAAAAGTAGGAACAATTGAACTCCAAAGTCAGTAGAAGACAGGAAATTATTAAAATTAGAGCAGAAATTAACGAAGTAGAGAATAAAAAAATACAGAAAATCAACAAAACCAAAAGCTGGTTTCTTGAAAAAATTAACAAGATTGATTAACCACTAGCCCACCTAACTAAAAAAAAAAAAAAAAGAGAGAATCAACCCAAATTATGAACATAAGAGATGAAAAAGGAGACATTACTACTGACAGTGTAGAAATCCAGAGGATTATCAGAAACTACTTTGAATAACTATACTCCAACAAAATGGAAAATCTGGAGGAAACTGACAACTTCCTAGAAAAATACAACCTTCTTAAACTGAGTAAAGAAGATATAGAACACTTAAATCAACCAACAACAATCAAAGAGATTGAAACAGCAATAAAGAACATACCATCAAAGAAAAGCCCAGGACCAGATGGTTTCCCAAGTGAATTCTATAAAACCTTTATAGAAGAGATAACCCCAATACTCTTCAAACTATTTCGTGAAATAGAAAAAACCGGGAATCTCCCAAATACATTCTATGAAGCCAACATCACACTAATACCCAAACTGAATAAAGACAGTTCAAGGAAGGAAAATTACAGGCCTATATCTCTGATGAACTTGGATGCAAAACTATTAAACAAAATACTAGCAACACGGACCCTGTCATCCAGGCCCCTGGCCCCGACCCTGGGCGGGTGGGCAGGCACGGGCGGGGCACCCCTAGGCGACCCCCTCCCCACCCAGAAGGACCCTGTGTTCCGGGCCTCTGGCCCCGACAATGGGCGGGTGGGCAGGCGCTGGCGGGGCACCCCTAGGCGACCCCCTCCCCATCCGGAAGGACCCCGTGGTTCGGGCCCCTGGCCCCAACCCTGGGCAGGTGGGCAGGCACTGGTGGAACACCCCTAGGCGACCCCCTCCCCATGCGGAAGGACCCTGTGCTCCGGGCCTCTGGCCCCGACCCTGGGTGGGTGACCAGGCGCTAGTGGGGCAATTCTAGGCACCCACTTTCCACCCAGAAGGACCCTGTAAAAAAGGAAAAGAAAAAGAAAATAGGAAAATATCGGAGAGGGGTCAAGGAGGCCATGGCAGAAGCCAGGATACTGGAGATGCAGACAAAACTTATCCAAATGAACTGGAATTATTGGAAAAATTCCCCGCTAAGGAGGACTGCTTCTTCTCTACATTGTTAAGAATCTTGGACATCACCTGTAAGGAGAGAGACTTTAGCGGAGACCAAGGAGAAAGGCGATGCTGAAAGTAGTCTCCGCATTGGTGGTGGAGACTTGTATTCAGGAGAAGCAGAAATCGGAGCCTACCAACCTTATTTTTTTTTTTTTTTTTGGAGAAATTACACCAAAGGTCAAATGCTACCATTGCGCATACTTAGGAACACTGGACATTCAGAGTGGAAAAAGAGCTTGGGAAAGATTTGAAATGGTGGAGGCAGTGGCAATGGCAGTGGCCAGTGCTCAGGGGAGGCAGAGATCTGATGCATTACACCTGGAACCTTTGAAGTAATGACCCCAGAGGCAGAATGCTACCACCACCACGCACCCTCGAGAATGTGGGACAAATGGTTGGGCGAAGAGGGTGCTCAGAGTAGAGCCTGCTGAGGGGTGAGGCCGGTGATGGACACAGCAAAGCTGGGATTGGAGCCTGTCATGAGGCAAGGCCGGTGCTGGAGCCTCCGAGGCCGGGATCAGAGCCTGCCAAGTGGTTAGGCTGGTGCTGGGCCCAGTAAAGCCGGGATTGGATCGTGCTGTGAGGCAAGGAGCTATTCAGGCCTCCAAGGCCAAGTTCAGAGCCTGCTGAGGGGGTAGGCTGGTGCTGGGGCCAACGACTGGCATTGGAGCCAGCCATGAGGCAAGGCCGGTGCTGGGGCCTCTGAGGCTGGGATCGGAGCCTGCCGAGGGGTTAGGCTGGTGCTGGGGCCAGTGAGGCTGGGATTGGAGCCTGCCATGAGGCAAGGCCGGTGCTGGGGTCTCCGAGGCCGGGATCAGAGCCTGTTGAGGGGTTAGGCCGGTGGTGGGGCTAGGAGGCCAGGATCGGAGCCCGCCATGAAGCAAGGCTGGTGCTGGGGCCTCCGAGGCCAAGAATGGAGCCTGCCGAGGGGTCAGGCTGGTGCCAGGGCCAGCGTGGCCAGGATCGGAGTCTGCCGTGAGGCAAGGCCGGTGCTGGGGCCTCTGAGGCTGGGATCAGAGCCTGCTGAGGGGTTAGTCCGGTGCTGGGGCCAGTGGCCGGCCTAAGAGCCTTCCGTGAGGTAGGGCCGCTATTGAGGCCTCCGAGGCAGGGATTGGAGGCTGCCTAGGGCTTAGGCCGGTGCTGGGGCCAGCAAGGCTAGGATCGGAGCCTGCCGTGAGGCAAGGCCGGTGCTGGGGCCTCCAAGGCTGGGATTGGAGCCTGCCAAGGGTTCAGGCCGGTACTGGGGCCTCCAAGGCCGGGATCAGAGCCTGCTGAGGGGTTAGGCTGATGCTGGGGCCAGGAGGCCAGGATCGGAGCCTGCCATGAGGCAAGGCTGGTGTTGGGGCCTCTGAGGCCGGGAACGGAGCCTGCCAAGGGGTCAGGCTGGTGCCAGGGCCAGCGTGGCCGGGATCAGAGCCTGCCGTGAGGTAAGGCCAGTGCTGGGACCTCCGAGGCCGGGATCAGAGCCTGCTGAGGGGTTAGGCTGGTGCCAAGGCCAGTGGCCGGCATAAGAGCCTTTCGTGAGGCAAGGCCACTATTGAGGCTTCCAAGGCAGGGATCAGAGCCTACCGAGGGGTTAGGCCAGTGCTGGGGCCTCCGAGACCGGGATCGGAGCCAACTGAGGGGTTAGGCCAGTGTTGGGGCCAGCGAGACCAGAATCGGGTCCTCCCATGAGGCAAGGCTGCTGCTTGAGCCATCGAGGTCTGGATCAGTCCACCGGGTAGCCAGGACACTACTGGGGCCATCAAGAGTGGGACTGGTATTTGCAACATGGCATACACAGAGAAATATCGCAGAAAATTAAAACCAGATGCTTCCCCTAATCAGCAATAACTAGGAGGAAAGGGGCAACAGGAAGAGGTCGAGCTATAGAAAGGGCCCTATAGTAAATCAATTAAGGTGACCAATCAGAGGGTATGAAGAAGGGGAGGATGGAGCCTCTTTAAAAAGCAGGAGGTACATAAACATATGTATCAAAGTTAATTACCAAACAAGCATGGGATGGAGGGAGGGGGAGGGAATGGGATGGGGACTGGATAAGAGCTAATTGGATGATGTGTGCTTCTATATCCTCTCAAGTCTTGTATTCAAATGTGATGTATGATTACAATGCACCAATAAAAATTAATTTAAAAAATATAAAATAATATGGTTTTCTCACTGTGATTAGTAAATAACCAAAAAGAAAGCATACAATGATGGTGATGCTATAAAGAAATTGTCATATTCATTCTTAAAACCAATTTTGTAGCTGGACAGCTTCTCTGAATAATAATATGGCAAAAAAAAATTACTTTAGGCTCAAAAAAAAAAATACTAGCAACACGCATTCAAAACCACATCAAGAAAATCATACACCATGACAGGTAGGGTTCATCCCAGGGATGCAAGGCTGGTTCAATATACGAAAATCAATTCATGTAATTTATCATATAAACAGAACCAAGGACAAAAATCACATGATCATTTCAATAGACTCTGAAAAAGCATTTGATAAAATTCAACATCCAATAATGATAAACACACACACACACACACACACACACACACACACACACACACACACTGCAGCCAGGCATGGTGACGCACGCTTGTAATCCTCGCACTTAGGAGGCAGAGACAGGAGGATCACGCAGGTTTGAAGCCAGCCGTGCTGGCTTAAGAGACCCTGTTTCTAAATAAAAAAAATATAAAAAATAGGTCTGGGAGTGTAGCCTGGAAATAGAAGGGCTTCCAGAAACCCCAGTACCACCACCACACACACACACACAAAAAAAAAAAAAAAAAAAAAATTCAAGCATTCCTTCTAAAAACAGGAATGAGATAAGGATGTCCATTATCACTTCTCTTCAATATAGTACTAGAGACTCTAGCCAGAGCAATAAGGCAAGAAAAGGAAATCAAAGGAGTACAAATAGGAAAAGAAGAACTCAAACTCTCACTATTTGCAGATGACATGACACTATATTTAGAAAACCTAACAAACTCAACCAAAAGGCTTATAGAACTGATCAACAAGTTCAGCAAAGTAGCTGGATACAAAATCAATCTTAAAAATCAGAAGGACTCCAGAGTGGCCAGGGCTCGGGTCGCAAGACTCTGGGCCCTGGGCCGGACTGTGCGGAGCATGCCAGACCCCTGGAGAAACTGGGCCCGGTCATCAGACCCTGGGTCCCAGGCAGAAGTTGGGCAGGGTACGCCGGACCCCGGAATGGCTGGGGCCCAAGTCGCAGGACTCTGGGCCCCAGGTGGAGTAGTGCGGAGCATGCTGGACCCATGGGGAAACCAGGCCGGGTCACAGTGCTACTGAGTGCCTGATCCCACTACCTCCTCAAATCACACATACTGTCTTCTCTTATTAAAAAAAAAGAAAAGAAAAGAAAAGCAAAAAAGAAAAATATCAGAGAGGGGTCAAGAAGGCTGAGGCGGATGCCAGTATACTAGAGATGCAGACAAACTTATCCAAATGAACTTGAACTTTTGGAAAAATTCCCCGTGAAGGAGGACTGCTTCTTCTCTACCTTGTTAAGAATCTTGGACATCACCTTTAAGGAGAGAAGTTAGTGGAGACCAAGGAGAAAGACGGTGTTGAAAGTGGTCTCCGAGATGGCAATGGAGACTTGTATTCAGGAGAATCAGAAACCGGATCCTACCAACCTTATTTTTTTGGAGAAATTACACCAAATGTCAAATGCTACCTTCGCACATGCTTAGGAACACTGGACAACATTCAAAGTGGAAAAAGAGCTTGGGAAATATTTGAAATGGTGGAGGCGGTGGCAGTGGCAGTGGCCAGTACTCAGGGGAGGCAGAGATCTGATGCATTACACCTGGAACCTTTGAAGTAACAACCCCAGAGGCAGAATGCTACCACCACGCACCCTTGAGAATGGGGGACAAATGGCTGGGCAAAGAAGGTGCTCAGATTAGAGCCTGCCAAGGGGTGAGGCCAGTGCTGGGGCCAGCAAGGCCGGGATTGGAGCCTGCTGTGAGGCAAGGCCATTACTGGGGCCTCCGAGGCCAGGATCGGAGCCTGCTGAGGGGTTAGGCCGATGCTGGGGCCAGTGAGGCCGGGATCGGAGCCTGCTGAGGGGTTAGGCTGTTGCTGGGGACAGCAAAGCTGGGATCGGAGCCTGCTGAGGGGTTAGGCCAATGCCGGGGCCAACGGCCATCATCGGAGCCTGCCAGGAGGCAAGGCCGCAACTGGGTCCTCTGAGGCCGGGATCGGAGCCTGCTGAGGGGTTAGGCCAGTGCTGGGGCCAGCGAGGCCAGAATCGGAGCCTGCCATGAGGCTAGGCCAGTGCCGGGGTCTCCAAGGCCAGGATCGGAGCTTGCCAAGGGCTTAGACCAGTGCCGGGGTCAGTGTGGCCAGCATCAGAGTCTGCTGTGAGGCAAGGCCGGTGCTGGGGCCTCCGAGTCCAAGATCGGAGCCTGCCGAGGGGTTAGTCTGATACCGTGGCCAACGGCTGGCATTGGAGCCTGACGTGAGGCAAGGCCTGTGCTGGGGCCTCTGAGGCCGCGATCGGAGCCTGCTGAGGGGTTAGGCCGGTACCGGGGCCAATGGCCAGCATCGGAGCCTGCTGTAAGGCAAGGCTGCTACTGGGGCCTCCAAGGCTGAGATTGGGGCTTGCCAAGGGGTTAGGCCGATGCCGGTGCCAGCGGCCAGCATCAGAGCCTGTCATGAGGCAAGGTCGGTGCTGGGGCTTCCGAGGATGGGATCATAGCCTGCCTTGAGGCTAGGCTGGTGCTGGGGCCACTGAGGCCAGGATCAGAGCCTGTTGAGGGGTTAAGCCGGTGTTGGGGCCAGCGAGACCAGAATCAGGGCCTCCTATGAGGCAACACCACTGCTTGAGCCAGCGAGGTCTGGATCAGTTCACCAGGTAGCCAAGCCACTACTGGGGCCATCAAGAGTGGGATCGGTACTTGCAACACTGCATGCACAGAGAAATATCGCAGAAAAAAAAAAAAAACAAAAACAAAACCAGATGCTTCCCCTAATCAGCAATAACTAGGAGGAAAGGGGCAACAGGAAGAGGTCGAGCTATAGAAAGGACCCTATAGTGAAGCGATTAAGGTGACCAATCAGAGGGTATGGAATAGGGAGGATGGAGCCTCTTTAAAACGCAGGAGGTACATAAACAAATGTATCAAAGTTAATCACCAAACAAGCATGGGATTGAGGGAGGGGGAGGGAATAGGACGGGGGCTGGATGAGGGCTAATTGGATGATGTGTGCTTGTATATCCTCTCAAGTCTTGTATTCCAATGTGATGTATGATTACAATGCACCAATAAAAATAAATTTTAAAAAATCAGAAGCTTTCCTGGACACCAACCATAAATCCACTGAAAAAGAAATTCAGAAAACACTTCCACTCAGGATCTCTCACAAAAAAACAAAATACTTAGGAATAAATTTGACCAAGGAGGTAAAAGATCTCTACAAAAAAATTATAAAACACTGAAAAAAGAAATTGAAGAAGATCTTACAAGATGGAAAGATCTTCCATGTTCATGGATTGCAGAATAAATATCATTAAAATGGCCATCCTCACAAAAATGATCTACAGATTCAATGCAATGTCCATTAAACTACCAATATCATTCCTCACAAACATAGAAAAATTAGTCCTTAAATTTATTTGGAATAACAAAATGCCAAGAATAGCCAAAGTAGTTCTCAGCAACAAAAACCAGAAAATTGGAAATTAATCCCACTTTCTCACCCTGTAACTAGAGTCAACTCAAGATGGATCAAACACTTGGAAATCAAACTAGAGACCTTGAAGCTCCTTGAAGAGGGGATAGGTCCAACACTGCAATACATAGGCACAGATAAACACTTTTTCAACAAGACCCCAAAGGCAAAACAAATTAAAAGGTGAATCAATACATGGGATTGCATGACATTGAAGAGCTTCCGTTCAGCAAAGGAAACTGTCAAGAACCTCAATCAAGAGCCAACAGAATGGGAGTAGATTTTTGCCACCTACACCTCCGATAGAGGACTAATATCTAGAATATACAGAGAACTCAAGAAACTCAACACTAAGAAAACAAAGCATCCAATAACAAAATGGGCAAATGAACTAAACAGACACTTCACAAAAGAAGAAATTCAAATGGCCAATAAATGCATGAAACAATGCTCAACATCATTGGCAATCAGAGAGATGCAAATCAAAACTACCCTAAGATTTCACCTAACTCTAACTACAATGGCAATCATTCAAAACACAAACAACAACAGATGCTGGCGAGGATGTGGAGAAGTGGGAACTCTAAAACATTGTTGGTGGAATTGAAAATTAGTGCAACCACTTTGGAAAACAGTATGGAGAATCCTCAGAAGAATGGGATCAAATCTACCATTTGATCCAGCAATACCACTTCTGGGTATCTACCCAAAAGAAAAGAAACAAAACTGCCAAACTAATGCATGTGTATCTATGTTCATAGCTGCACAATTCACCATAGCCAAACTATGGAACCAGCCAAGATGTCCATCAACAGATGAATGGATTTCAAAACTGTGGGATATGTACACGATGGAATTTTACTCAGCCATTAAAAAAAACCTCAATTACATCATTTTTTTGTCTCTTCACTTAAGCCTTCTGTAGCTCCACTAAACTCTCAGTGTTGGTGCCTAGCCACTCTGGCCAGCCATCCAGTCTGATGAACAGGACCCTGACTCTACTATCCTCCTGTGCCAGTCCCTCGATAAGCTCTGAGGGAGTTATAGATGGGACCTCCCCTCCATCTTTATCATTATACCCACGGTTGCTAGTACCAGCTGTGTCAGGTCCCAGTTGGAATTCATAATCGATCTCATAGATAGCCTCAAAAAAACCCTATTCCAGAAGCTTCACTGCCTTCCGGTGGCCAATTTCCTCTAAGTCCAGGGCCCCTCAACCATGAATGATTTGTGGCAAATGCAACCTGGGCCACCAATGCTTGTGTACCAACCTTTCACCATTACAGATTTCCTAAATTGGAAACATCAGACTTCCTCCTATACTGAAAAACCACAGCCCCTGGCTGATCTCATCCCAATCTTTCAAATGTACAACCCCACTTGGCCTGACTGCTGCCAGCTCCTCCTAACTCTTCTAACACTGAAGAAAGATGCTGTGTTTTACAGATGGCCAGCCATTCTGTAGAGGAAAATGCCCCAAATTCCTAACCCCCCAGGCTTATGCCCAGTTATGCTTGCCTTCAGTGACCCTGAAATCCTGAAAGAGTATCAAGATGCCCTTCTCCAGGGACTTTAAAAGGGGGGTTCCAAGGCCACAAATATTGCCAAGGTGAGAGAGATTTTCCAGAAGTCATATGAGATCCCCCAGGGCAGCATAAAAATGAGCAGCTCTGTGAGGCATACCACACCTTCACTCCATTTGACCCGGAAACTCCTGAAAATCAATGACTGGTTAATTTTGGTTTTGTTGGCCAGAGTGCCTGAGACACTTGCTGAAAGTTGCAGAAGCTGGAGTGATTTGCTGGAAAGAATGTTTCCCAGCTACTTGAGGCAACAAATAAGCTTTTTATTAACCATGATGTGGAGGGAAAACAAGAAGAGCAAGAAAAGATGAAACTGAAAGCCCATCTCATCACAGCAACATGGAGCACAGCATCACTCTGCAACCAGCGAAACTAGAAACCAGTAAGCCAAGGGCCCCATTGCCCTGATGCCCAGGGCCATCAAAAGGGAGGAGGATCCCTCTCTGCAGTGATCAATGTGAGTACTGCTAGGAAATTGTGCACTGGAAAAATGAATGTCCTAATAGACAGAAAGGGCCTTGAGAGGAACCACTGGATCTCTCCTCAGGTCCTCTCATGACTGTCAGCTCAGCCTGGTTGTTTGATGACTGAAGGGGACAGGCCCTGAAGGCCCCGAGGGGCCCATGGTCCAAATGAAAGTGAGAGGGGGCACAACCTCCAGTTTCTTGTCAACACTAGGGCAGAACACTCAGTGGTAACCAGCCAAATAGTTTCCTTTACTGACCAACATATCTACATAATAGGACCAATGGGAAAAACCTTCTGGAAGATGTTTTTCACCCCCACCCTCGTAAATGAATTCTAGGAAGAAGAGAAGTTATTTGCTACTGACCAGCTCAGCTTTGGGCACAATAAATCCGGGCACTGAGTCCACTCGAGACCGAGATTCTCAGAAAGGTGGGCAAAGATTTTGGTTGTAGTTCTGCAGAGACTTCTCTACAGCGATTTTTCCCTTTTTATGAAATAAACTCCTTTAAGTTTCTATTTATGGCGCTAAAAGTGGAGATTCCTCTTCAGGAAAAATCTGAAATGACTGACTTGGACAACTGCCTCTTGTGCAATTGACACTTTATTACAAAAACCTAAGAAAATTTATATTCTTTCACCAGTGAGATTAATAGTAAGAAGTGTAAAAACCACAAAACAATAGTGAAGGACATGTAAACAAGGTAAAAGGACACTAGTCTGGCATTCAAGATTAGCTCTGAATCCTGTGACGAAATCCAGCCCCCTGCCCTTGCAGACAGGAGGCTCCAGAGGGCAAATTCCAGAAGGCATAGGCACGTCCAGGGCTTGGAGAATTCAGCCTCTCATGGAATCTCCTTTAACTCTTTTCAGAACTTTCCATTCCTAGAGCTTAGTGCATATGGCTGGTATGGGGAGATATGGCGATCCAAGGGGCGGCGATGCAGGTCTGCCGGGTTTCATCTGCAGCACCATCTAAAGTCTGAAAGCTTAAACAAGCTCACAACACAGTTTAGCAGATAAACACCAAAAAGTAACATGAAGTTTTTAGATTTAATTGTCAAATGTACTTCTCTAGCTGCTGAGCACTTTTTCTCAAGCGATAGGCTTATTAGAAGCCTCTTCCACTTTTAATAATCCATTTTCCTACCACAAACCTTCTGCAACTTCCTTTTAATCTTTCTGATTACCCTGATTCTCTCTTTCCCATTTGGGACAATCTTAGGATAAACTCTTCTTCATACAAAAATTCTTTCTTATTCTCACAATATTTCCTTTCTTCATACCTGCACATTTATTATATCTGTCCTTTGTTCTGACATATTCATTTCTTAACCACATGGTGCCTCCCTGTCTCCGGCAGTGCACATACTGGGTGTAAAGGTCAAGAATCTTCCTAGCCTTCGGCTCTATTGTATCGGGCTTTATTGGCTGCTCATCAACTAGGCTGCTTTGAAGTTACACACAAAGTTTATCTTCTCTGTATCTAGGCTGGATCACAAGGAGAGGGGGTAAACAGAGGCACCAGTTACCTCCCTTGCAAGTTTTTAGGGCTAATGGCTTCAGCTGACTCTTAAGGCTTTTACTATAGGTTAATGATTAGAATGAAGGTCAGAGATAGAGGGGAATTCTGCATTTGTAATTGCTGTAGCTGGAATGCTACCACAGCATCTGAATTCTGATTAGAATTACAGCTTGAGCAAGGCTGAGGGTGTTTAAAGGCTCAAATTACTAGAAAATTTATTTTCCACAGACTCAGTTTCTCCCACAGTCCTGACCTTACATCACTGGAGCAATTCGTGTGGAAAGTTAAAAGAATCATTACCAAAAGAATAATAGCTATGAAAGAATATCTAAGAGTGGGGGAGTACTCTGGCCAGAGACAACGCTCCTCCTCGGGGCACTGCTTTCTTTAAGCATTCAGCCAATTATGCACGTGAATTTCTCAGGCATGCAGATGCTGAGGAAGAGGAAGCAGCGGCGGCAGTTATTCACTTCCAGACTGTCCAGTCCCACTGCTGGGTTGGTACCTCCACAGAAAACAGAGCAACTATCACCTTTTAAGATAAAGAAAGGTAAAGGTGTCAGTGCCAAACTTGCTGCTAATTTGTTTCCTGCAAATGCCCCCAAGAGGACGTGTGGACACTGTCTGAAGTTGTAGCCCAGTGGCCCACTGTATGGACTGAGGACAATTTGCCTGGAATAGCCAAATTCCAGGCACCCGTAGTTATAGAAGTCTGCCCTCATACCTGACCTGTCAGATTAAAGCAGTACCCAATCCCTCAGCTGTCCCTGGAGGGAATTCAGTTCCACTTCAAAGACTTCAACAACATGGTATTATTACACTGTGCCAAGTCCCAATAGAACACACTTTTTCTGCCAGTCAAAAAGCTAGGAACCCAGGACTGTTGGCCAGTGCAGGACTTGTGAGTTGTCAACCAGGCCACTGTCACCCTGCATCCCACTGTGCCTAACCCATACACTCTTCTAAGTTTGCTGCCAGCTACTGCAGCTTGGTTTACATGGATAGATCCACAAGATGTATTCTTTAGTATTCATCTGGCTCCGATGAGCAAAAAACTATTTGCTTTTGAATGGGAGGACCCAGAAACTGGGACATAAAACCAGTTCATTTGGACTTGATTGCTCCAAGGGCTTAAAATTTTTCCAACTATCTTCAGGGAAGAATTGACCCATGACCTCAAGTCTTTTTCTTCCCATGCATTGGGCTGCTCTCTTCTCCAGTATGTTGATGACCTCCTTCTTGGACATGAGACCCTTAAAGCCTGTGACAAGGAACAGGGCAGCTGTTCACCCTATTGGAACACTATGGTTATAAGGTCTCTAAGAAAAAGGCTCAAGTCTATCAGAAAAAAGTAAAATATCTGGGCTTAACCATCCAGAAAGGAGAAAGGCTACTTGGGGCTGGAGGAAAGAAGGCAGTACAAGCCATATCAGTGCCCACTAATTGGAGAGCTCTATGAGAGTTCTTGGAAGTTGTGGGATTCTGTTGCATCTGGATCCCAAATTTTGCTGTCATAGCAAAACCCCTCTACGAATCTATAAAAAAGGGTGGGGAGATACCTTTGTATGGGGAAAAGAACAGCTGCAGACTTTTCAGAAACCTAAAATTCAATTGCAGACAGTCCCCACATTAGATTTCTCGGATCTAGACAAGGCTTTCACCTTGTTCAGAGCTGAAAAGGAAAAAAAAATAGCAGTTGGAGTTCTGGTCCAGAAAGTTGGGTCCTGGTATCGGCCAGTCACCTATCTCAAAACAACTAGACTATGTTGCAGCCAGATGGCTACTGTGCCTACAGGTCTTGGCAGCAACTTCTCTCCTCATCCCAGAGGCAGATAAGTTAACATTAGAACAAAGGTACTCTTGAAGGTGCCCTCTCTGTAGTCTCACTCATGAACTTTAAAGGGTGCCATTGGCTGACTAACAGCAGACTTACCAAATATCAAGGCTTATTGTGTAAAAACTGCTGCACACAGCTGGAGATGGTATGTAGCCTAAATTCAGCTCCCCTGCGGCCACATAGTGAGGAGCCACCCATCCATGACTGTGAGGAAGCACTGGTACAATCTACTCAGGTAGGCCTGACTTGAAAGATAGGAAAGCCCAGACCAGACTTAGAAATGTTTGTAGATGGAGCAGTTACATAAATGAGCAAGGAAGACAGCAAGCTGGGTATGTGGTAGTGACCTTAAATGAAGTCCTGGGGTGTTGCAGACTAATCTCAGTCGGGTCGTTATTGTCCGCTCCCGGTCAAATCCTCAGAAAGATGGGGCAAAAGGCAGGTGGAGTTCTGCAGAATCTTATCTGCAGCGATTCTTTCCCTTTAGGGACTAAATTTTCTTTAGGTCCCTAAATTTTCTTTAGGTCCCTAAATGACGACGCTTTGGAAAGAACCTGAGGTGGACAAAGGCTTCTTGAGCCAATGACACTTTATTACAAAAACCCCAAGAAATTTATATCCTTCACCAGTAAAGTTAAGAGAACAAGGGGGGTGGGTGTCTTTCAGCTGGCTGTTGGCCCTCGAAGAATTAACTCCTGTTTCTCTCCAAGGTCTTACAGATAAGCAGTTCCAGGTGGCAGCCTCCCAGAATAGTCAAGGCTTGGGAGCTTCTCGGGGAATCTTCTTTAACTTTTCCTGGAACTTTTCCATCTTTTGGGGCTCAGTTCATATAGCAAGTGTGGGGAAATGTGGTGATTCAGGTGGATGTGATGGAGTTTCTTCAGGTGTTGGCATCTTATCTTCTAAATCTGAAAGCATAAGCATACTCACAACACAGTTTGGCAGACAAAATACCACAAACAACACCACAAGGTTCTTAGTTCTAATTGTCAGATGTATTTCCTTAACTGCTGAGCACTCTTCTTTAGACAACAAGCCTATTAAAAGCCTATTCATCTTTAATAATCCACTTCCCTGTCACAAACCCTCTGCAACCTGCTTTTAACTTTCTAATTCCTTCCTTTCCCAGTTGGGACTTTCTTATGATAAGCTCCTCTTCATGCAAAAATGCTTTTCTTACTCTTACGGTATTTCCTTTCCTTCATACATATATATTTAGAACGTCTGTCCTTTATTTAGTCATATTCATTTCTAACTATGCGGTCAGTCAACAGTCTTTTTCTTTGGGTCTATTGTATTTGGGCAGTTAAGTTGTTTATCAACTAAATTGCTTTAAGGTCACACATAAGGTTTTTCTCTGTCTCTAGGCAGGATTTCAAGGGTAAACAGTTACTTTGAACTGAGCTACTTTGTCGGAGTTAATGGATAGTGATGAAGGTCGGAGACCATTTGTGATTGCTGCAGCTGGGGTGCTTATCACAGTACCTGAATTCTGGCCAGTCTTTTCATTACTATTGAGCAAAGCCAGGGACGTTTAGACAAATTATTAGAGAATTTATTTCCACAGACTCAATTTCATTCATAGTTCTAATTTCACATCACTGGAGCAATTCGTATAGGGAGTTAAAAGAATACTAGAAGAATAATAGTATGCAAGAATATCTAGAAGTGGAAAGATGCTTTTGACCAGCGAGCACACCTTCTCTCGGGGCTTATTTCTCACTTTGAGATATTGCCTATTAACTGCGAAAATGCAGATGCCGAGAGAGCGTGGCTTTTGCTGGTATCTGCACTGGGGGTAGAGGCCCTCCCAGCTGGCACTTCAGCTCAAAAGGCTGACTCATTGCCCTTACCCGGGCACTGGAGTTAGGAAAAGTTCGGACAATCAATGTTTTAATGTACTCAAAATATGCCTTTTGACCTTGCATGTCTACAGGGCTCTCTAGAGGGAAAAAGAACTATTAAATTCAGAAGGAAAGGACTTAAAGCACTCTCACAAGATCCTAAAACTGCTTGAGGTGATTTGGGGCCCAAAGAAAGTTGCTGTTGTTCACTGCAGGGGGCACCAGAGAATAATTAGCTGGGACAGCGGAACTCAAAAGTCAAATGTGAAGTGAAAAAGCAGCCCAGAAACCATTCCCCATGGCAGCTCACCTAGTGGATCTCTTACTCCTGCCTAGGGTGCCTGACCATATTCAGATTTATGTGCTGTAAGAACAAGAATGGCTGGAGAGGGAAAAAGCTATTTAAAATTCAGGAAAATGAATACTATTGCCTGACAATCATGTAGCTATCCCTTACGCACTTGGGCCTACAATTGTGCAGGTATTACTACATGCGCCACTAAATACACATTCTTCTCAGTTTTTTACAAGAGTATTTCCAAAATAAACCATATTTTTGGCCACAAAGCAAGTACTATCTAATTCAAAAAAATGTAATATAATTCTTTGTATATTTTCAGATCATTTTTTTTGGTACTGGAGTTGGAACCCAGGGAAATTCTACCTCCAAGCTACACCCCCAGCCCTATTATTTATTCTTTATTTTGAAACAGGATCTCACTGAGTTGGAAAGGGCCTAAGTACTAGCTGAGGCTGTCCTCGAACCGTGATCCTCCTGTCTCAGCCTCTCAAATGCTGAGATTACAAGTGGGCACCACCATGCCTGGCTATTTTCAGATTATAATGAAACAACATTAGACATCAACAATAGGAAGACCCAAAGGAATTAAATAAATACATAAATATTGAATGATACATTTTTAAGTGAGGACTGGATCATAGAGTAAATATGGACAGATATAAAAAATTTCTAGAATTAAATGAAAATACAGAAACAACATACAAAAATATATGACACCTTGAGGCTGTTAGAAGAGGAAATCTTATAGTATTCAGTACCTACATAAGAAAAAGTCATCAAATAAGTCATCAAACAAAGAACCTAAAGGTCCTCAAGAAACAAAAACACATTAATTCCAGAGCTGGTAGAAGGCAGAAAATAATATCAGAGCAGAAATCAATGAAATTGAGAACAACAACAACAACATAAAAATACAGAAGATCAACAAAATGTAGTTCTTCGAAAAGAAACAAGATTTATAGATCCTTAGCTTAACCCAACTCCTTGGTTTCTTTCTTTCTTTCTTTCTTTCTTTCTTTCTTTCTTTCTTTCTTTCTTTCTTTCTTTCTTTCTTTCTTTCATACTGAGGATTGAACCCAGGGGCATTTTACCCCTGAGCTACACCCCCAACTCCTGGGCTTCTTTCTCTCTTTCTTTCTTTCTTTCTTTCTTTCTTTCTTTCTTTCTTTCTTTCTTTCTTTCTTTCTTTCTTTCTTTCTTTCGTACTGAGGATTGAACCCAGGGGCATTTTACCTCTGAACTACACCCCCAGCCCTATTTTTAATTTTTAATTTAATTTAATTTTGGTGGTACTGGGGTTCCTGGAAGCCCTTCTACCTCCGGGCTACACTCCCAGACCTATTTTATATTTTTATTTGGAAACAGGGTCTCCTAAGCCAGCGTGTGCGGCTGGCTTCGAATCTACGCGATCCTCCTGTTTCTGCCTCCCAAATGCAGGGATTACAAGCGTTTGCCACCACGCCAGGCTAGCCCTATTTTTTAAATAGGATCTCACTAGACCAGGCGTGGTGGTGCACGCTTGTAATCCCCGCGCTTGGGAGGCTGAGACAGGAGGATCACATGGGTTCAAAGCCAGCCTCAGCTACTTAGTGAGGCTCTCAGCAACTTAGTGAGACTCTGTTTCCAAATAAAGTATAAAAGAGGTCTGGGAGTATAGCATGGAGGTAGAAGAGCCCCTGGGTTCCACCCCCAATACCACAAAAAAAGAATATTATATTGATATATGCATATCCATGTTTATAGAACATTTCAAAAGGGAAAAAGTATGGAACCAACCTAGGTACCGATCAACAAATGAATGAATTACAAAATTATGGGATAGACACAATGAAATTCTACTCAACAATAAAGAAGAACCAAATTATGTCATTTGAGGAAAAATGGACCTGAAGAAGATTGTTAAGTGATATTAAGCAATTACAGAAAATGAAGGGTCATATGTTTTCTCCTATATGTGGAAGTTAGAAAGTAATTAGAATACAAGATGGACTTTAAATAATGGAATATCTAAATATTTACTACCACTAGGATGGTAACAAATTTGGTTTATTGATACCATAGAATAATATAAGTGAGTTTAAAAATATTAAATCATAAGCACTGACAAGGACAGATCATTTTAGACTTAGTAAATGAACAAGTAATGTTGCAACAGAAAAATATCTGGAAGGAAACACAGCTACAAACTAATAACTAATCACTTTAGATAAGCGTAGGAGGTGACCTAGAGAATTGTTCAACTTATCCAAATTTATTATACAACTATTACAAAGATACATTTATGGATTAATTATATATTTAAAATACTTTAAGCCGGGCGTGGTGGCGCACGCTTGTAATCCCCGTGCTTGGGAGGCAGAGACAGGAGGATCACACAGGTTCGAAGCCAGCTGGGATCGCTGGCTAAGGAGACCCTGTTTCCAAATAAAAATGTAAAAATAGGTCTGGGAGTGTAGCCTGGAGGTAGAAGGGCTTCCAGGAACCCAGTACCACCAAAATAATAATAATAAAATATTTTAAAAACAAAATAAATAATGGATGCATTTATAAACCACCTAATGAAACCATTCTTTAAGCCATAAAGTAGCAGTGCATTTGCTATGAGAGAGGATAGTGTTATTGAAGTGCAAGTAATACAAAAGAATGAAAGACATTTTAAAATAATTTTATTTTGAAATAATTTCAAACCTAAATAAAAGTTTCAACAATAATACAAAGATCCAATCAAGTTAGAAACCATACTCAAGTTTTGTTAATTATTCCAATTATATCATTTATAGCAAAATGGCCCAATCCAAGACCATATGTTGTACACAGTAGTCATATTTCTCATCTGTTAAATTTGAATCATCCTTTGATTTTTATGACACTGAAAAAAAATTAATACAGGGCAGTCATTTTATAGAATGTCACTCATTTAGTATTGTCCAATATCTCCTTAAGATTAGATCCAGATTGTGCATTTGAAGCAGGAATACCACAGAGGAGAGGTGGCACATCATGGTTGATTTGTCCCATTATTGGGGGTGGGACTTTGATCACTTGATTACGATGGTGTCTGCTGGGTTTCTCAGGTATAAAATTACATTTATCTTTGTGAATAACAAATATTTTTGGAACACATTTTGAGACTGCAAAGCCTTCTACTCTTCCAGTCCATATTATCCCACTAGTTTTACCATACATTGGTATTTATTGCTCAGATTATTACTACGTGTAGGTTGCCAAATGGTAATTTTAAAATAAAACAATCCATTCAAATTATTGGTTGATAGTCTATTGTAAGGGACCACTTTCTCTTCTATTTATATTATGATAAACTTGTGGGTACCTATTTTATGTGATTAGTATAATCACTTCTGATTCTCAAATTATCACTGATTTAGGCTGTGTAGGACCTTTCAATATGGCTTTGGTGTCCTTTTGACATGTCCCCACCTTTCTTTAAATACTTATATTCTGGTACAAAAAGTATGTTTCAGCATTGAACTCAGCCATTTCTCCAAGAATCTCTAGCTCATTTAGCAAGAAGGGTATTTGGGAATCACAATCCAGGCACGAGCTGTGCTTTTGGAGTGGGAGTTATTCCTAATCTTTTTAGTATAGGAATAAGAAAATATATACATACAACACACATACACACATACACACACACACACTCCCCCTTCACATTAACACATATGTATGTAAATTGTAGGTATATTTTTATCTACCTATGTATCTATGTTTCTATCTATATAAAATTCACAATTCTAATAAAATACTACAAGATTTATTCTAGCTTCTTTTCAAAAAGTTTTATTTGACTAATAATTATACTAATTTATAGGGGATAGTATAATGTTTTGATATATGTGTACATTATGGAATAATCAAATTGGGGTAATTAGCATAGCTATCACCTTAACTATTTGTCATTTCTTTGTGGTGAGAACATTTACAAATTCTCACTGGGAATGATTCCACCATATGATTTGGCTAAACCACTACTAGGTATCTTTCCAAAGGGATTGAAACCAGAGAACTATAATAATATATGCATACCCATGTTCATAGCAGCACAATTTACAATAGCCGAATTATGTAACCAACCTAGGTGTCTATCAACAGATGTATGGATTACAAAATTATGGGAAATACACACAATGGAATTCTACTCAGCAGTAAAGGACAAAATCACATCATTTTCAAGAAAATGGAAGGAGCTGCAAAACATTATGTTAAGTGAAATTAGCCAATCACAGAGAGTGAAGAGTCATATGTTTTCTCTAATATTTGTAGGATAGGGAGTAACTGTGATACAAGAGAGACTCCACATAAGGAAGAAGAAACCTCAGTGGAGCCAAGGAGGAGATCTAAGGGCAGGGGAGAAGAAAGATTGAGGTTCATTAATGTAAATACTACCATTGACTATGTGTATACATGGGAATATATCAATGTCAATTTGGTGGCTCTGTATCGAGAGGGAAGGAAATAAAGAAGCAGGGAGAGGGGGCACCAAGAGCTGTGTGCATGTATGTCACTGTCAACATGATTTACATTATGATGTAAGACTATAATGTACTAATAAAAGCACAAAAAATTCCTAGCTATTTTGAAATATATAACACATTATTAACTTTAGTCTCATTGTTGTGTGATAGTACATCAGAACTTATAGGTGTTCTAGCTTTTGATTGTATTTTCTTCTCCATCCTCCATCAGTGAGAAACCTGGTTCCCATAGCCTCAGTATATTTACTTAACTGCTCAGTCTTGTATGTAGCCAGTCTCCTGACCCCAGTGGACTGCCTTCTTCCCTGCTCCAGTGCAGGCCTCACACTGCATCATTACTATCACTTGGGTGCTATCCCAGCTGCTCACCTTGACTCTGTCCTCCTATGGGCAGTTCCTCCCATCCTGCCCCAGTGCAGACAGTTGTATAGAGCTGCCATGGGTAATTGCTCAGGTGTGATTGACTTTTGAACTGAGGGAATAGAGGGAAAAAAGGGTAAAGAAAAGGGGAGGGCAGGAAGGGGTAAAAAAAAAAAAAGGAAAATCAAAGCCATATTTCAAATATTGAATGTTGGTTTGTGAAGTCTGAGTGTACTTGAGAATGAGATAAATTGAACTTTTGGATACAATTCTGAAAGGAAGATTTGCATTTGTATTTGAAAGACTCTTCTTATAATGAAAAAATATTTTAAGGGTTGGTTGATTAGTTTTTCCAATTTTATATGGAACCAACACTAGGTGGAAAATTGTGTTGGTAGGAAATGTGGTTTGGATTTAAAATGTCCCCTGGATCTCATGGTTGGGAGGTGGCCACATTGGAAGGGGACCTGGTTGCTGGGGAATGGTCTCTGTGGGCTGCTGGGGAGCAGGGTTTTCCTAGGCTTGCTGTTGCAGCTTGAGGGGTTTCTCTCTCTCCCCTGCCACCATGAGATGATGACAAGCTCTCTCCTCCTATCTTCTTCCCACTATTATGCCTTGAGGACCTGCAGCCCTGAATTCTGCTTTGAAGCTGGTCTAACATGCTTGGAAAATCTCCAGAACCGTGAGCAAATAAAAGCCTTCCTCCTCTAGGTGTTGCACATCAGGTGATGCTGACTGAGAGTTCACAGAGGCCACAGTGGGAGTCTAAGGAAAGTGCTTGAAGAATTAGCTATGCTAGTCAATGAAAGCCAGAGCAGAAAGGCATTATGGGGCCAAGGAATGCTCTTTAGGAGGTGGCATATAAGTCCATAATTGCTTAACTTTTCTGTTTAAGTGAGAGAAGAGGCACAGAGGTAAGGTTTACATGTTGAGTTTATAAATCCTTATTTCATTTCAGTTTCTTATTACCAAATTTATTTTTACTTGTATTTCACTAGAGATGGAATTTAGAGAAAATCATCAAAATTGTCTTTAAAGTTTTCCAATGAAGTTATATTTCTTCCTGTTTTGATAGAAATTTTGAATGGCATTTCTAGCCTTTTAGATTAATACATTCTAGTAAAATCTACAAGGTTTGAGAACTTGGCTTAAGATTTCCTTCTTTGTCTTTTTTAGCTCAAGTAAATATGCTCTCCCACCCCCTCCTGGCCTTTTTAGACATTTATACCTTGCAAAACCATAGTTCATTGTGTTTGAAAATGAGGGTCTTACCTCTGTCCATATTTAATCTTGGCAACAACCATTAGCAGTGCATAACATCATGACATAAGAGAGCATCTATGTACAAACATATACAATTTTATTGATATCTCTACAGACTACAAGAATTTTAAGTATAGTCACAATTGCCGAGTGCAACAGAAAAATAGTAATTTGTCATTTTCTGAAAAGATGCAAAAATTCTGAAGATGAAATAAAGATACATCAATGGTGTCATCTGTGTCTTATTTCCTAGAATAAAACATTACATAATTAAGTACTAAAAATTATAGGTTATTAGAGATTTTGATCCTGTGTACAATTGTCCACAACCACCACCTCATTTATTTTCTGGCTTTGTAGTTGAGAAGGGTAGGCCGGAACCAGAGGGGGAGCAGTATGGGAGGAGATAACTCTGAATTATTTCTCACTGTGTTGCTGCCTTTGATTGGCTGGACTCTCCCCTTTTGAAAGTGTGCACACTTTTTCAGGCTACTGGAAATCAGATATTAAATAAAAGAATTTTTTCCCTGTAAACAATATCCAATAACCAAGAAAATAAATCCAAGTGGCTCTGGGAGCTAAATATAGCTATCTCAGAACAGGTACCAGGTACCCATGTGTCCTCCAAAATAAAAATGAATAATAGATTTGGAGTTGATTTAGTAAATGACTAAGAATTTCCATTGTCATAATATTGAGATTAGTTATTTGCTTAGCTTGATATGCTCTTAAGTATTTCTGGTGAAATTTCTGTTATGTTGTGAGGTCACATGAAAGAGACAATCAAAAACTTGTAAGTTTGAAGTGGAATAATTAATGGGCTAGTCATATATGAGATTATCACAGAATTATTAAGAGTTAATACAGTGTTGCCTGGTCAGAACTTTTGTTCTGTGAAAAACATAGACTAAACACCATTCCAGTCAACACTGTATCTCCTACATCTTGCCTTCCCTGACCCCTGAGAACACCAGCCAAGGCAGACAAACATGTCTTCCTCAGCTGGCCAGAAAGCAGGGATTAGCAACTTTGGCTGGGCATTGGAACCAACTTGGGTGCTTTCAGAATACTGTTATCTGGTTTCCACTCTGAGAAATTTTGATATAATCAGGAATTAAAAAAATCTCAAGTGATTGTTATGTACAGCCAAGGTTGAGAATCGCTCCTCTAGATAACATGTAAGTAAAGGCATATGTGCTGCTGGTTCCTTATCAAATCCTCTCCTCTCCACCCTCCCCTGGGCTCCCCGTCCCTCCTCACCTCAACATGCTTGCATCACACTGGCACTTCCTCCGTTTCCAAGTCACACCTTACCTATTCTGGCATTTCTTCTTAGCGCCATGTGGTCTGCAAATCCACACACTAAACTTGCTATGCTGACAACCATGCTTTCTGGAATAGTGCGTTTTAGAGATAATGCTCAACCCAAGTCCATGAGAAGTATTTCTGGCACTCGGAGCAAGGTGCACATGAAATGCTCTGCTACAAATGGAGTTGAGTGACGAAGACAGGTGAAGAAGTGGTGAAGGCTACCATGTTTTTCCTAGTGCAGACAGTAAGACCTTGTATGATCTCTTGACTCCTTTTGGCATTGTCTTCTCTGAACACTGTGGTCAGGGAACAGTGTTCTTTTATCCCATGGGGCAGCCCGTGATGATGCAGATATACTCCTGGCTTGTTTTAATGATACTAAGTCAAGAGAGGATTTTTTCTTTCACTTTTCTAGACCAGCTTCATTTTCCCCTTATGTACAGATGTTTTACAACCAAGTATCTCAAAGAGCCTACCTTCATCCTTACCAACAAATCTTAGGCCTTGTCTTATTTTTTTTCTCTCAAATTCATGTATATAATAGAAAAATGGTATCTTTAAAACTGTATTTTTGACATATAAAAATGGAACTTTTTTTAAGATCCCTTAAAATTTTTGAGGGACACAGACCTAGATTTTGATTTGTTTAGAATCAATTCCAAAAGATTTGAAAATTTGTTTTCATGACTAAATTCCTAGAAAACATATAACTTAGTTCTGTCACTGTCCTACCAAATTGCAGCAAGACAACTCTGATACTGATTGGGGCATTAAGTCTGGAGGTTAATGAAGTGTAGGAAGCAGTCAGTAGTGCTGCTTTTGTAAAAAATTAAAATAATAATAAACCAATTATTCTATCCTTCAAACCCAAGAAAAATAAATAATTTATGGCAGGGACTATTATTTATATTTTTATTAAAACCAGGGAAACAAATACTTCTAGCTTCTCATTGATGAATAATAGTGGGAAGGCCTATTTTCTGCTGGATCACTAAATGGGTGTATCTTTTTTTTTTTTTCCCCCAGTGGTACTGGGGGTGAAACTCAGGGGCTTTTCTATCTCTGGGCTATACTCCCAGACCGATTTTTTATACTTTATTTGGAAAAAGGGTCTCACTAAGTAGCTGAGGGCCTCACTAAGTAGCTGAGGCTGGCTTTGAACCTGTGCGACCCTCTTGTCTCAGCCTCCCAAGCATGGGGATTACAAGCGTACAAGCGTTCACCACCATGCCTGGCAAAATGGGTGTATCCTGAGGGAGTCACAGGTAGGTAAAGCCAACTTGTCAAGACTGTAGTTTGAAAACCTTATCTGCTTCTGCACGCTTAGCAGATATAATATTTTGATAATAAACAAGCTCAGGATAATCTTCTCTATCATTGTCCAAGTTACTAGGAGTTATATTCTTGCATTCCAGATAGAATAAAGAAGAGGAGATGCAAAGGATTACATGGATCAACAGTATTCATTCTAAGATGATATGATGGAGGTGGTGGTGAGTATGTGTGTATCATGTGTGTGTGTGTGTGTGTGTGTGTGTGTGTGTGTATTTGTGTGTATATGCCAAGGTCAGTGCAAAAGAACAGAAATGTTCAAAGAGAAAAATCACATCCACGCTATATTCTTGTTATTGCTATCTCTTTGAATTATAAAAATAATTTTGATACAGTAAAACCTCATTAATTTGGATTCCACTAATCAGGAGCTTGTGGGATGAAGTTACCCTTACATTAAGAAAGGATTTATAAGAACAATTTTGTGAGCACATTAAAACTATCTAGAAGAACCTGTTCTTTTCAAGCATTTTAGAAGCACCTGTTTACTTTCAAGTGATGTGCTAATTATAAACTTTTGATATATTAATTGAAGCCAGAGTTTTAAGCACTTCTATTGTCAATGCTATAACATCCTTTTTATACTTCCTCTGTGTGCTTTATAATATTCTATAATTGCTATTATTCATGGATTCATATACTTTCTCCAGAATTATATTTTATTGCATATGAAACATACATGTAATTTTGGGTATAATAATTTATCTTTCTAGTACATCTAAGTATGAGCTTATGATGTACAGTTTTGTACAAAACATATATTACATATTTCACAAACTGCCCCTTTAAATAAATCATGTAAAATATTGGCTCTCAACTGGGAGAAATTTTGGCAATGGCAAAAGACATTTTTGATTGTCATTGCTAGGAGTGCCTACTGGCATCTTAGTCCCAGCCTTAGTAACAAGTTAAATCTTACTAGGAACTTCAGAGATATGAATTGAATTTTATGCTACTTTGGAGTGAATTTCATTATTATTAAAATAAATACTTCACTCTTTTAGGTTACTTTTAAATGCAGAAATGATAAAGTATTTGTCCAGAAAAGTCAGAAAACTGGGTCCTTGAAAATGATAATACAAATAGTGCATTGCAATTTGGATGCCAATAATTTCCAGACCCTGGCCTCAAGTTTTTTTTTTTTTTTGGTGGTACTGGGGTTCCTGGAAGCCCTTCTACCTCCGGGCTACACTCCCAGACCTATTTTTACATTTTATATTTGTAAACAGGGTCTCCTAAGCCAGCGCACACGGCTGGCTTCGAACCTGCTCAATCCTCCTGTCTCTGCCTCCCAAGCGTGGGGATTACAAGCGTGCGCCACCACGCCTGGCGGCCTCAAGTTTTTATATTCTTACTATTTTATTTATGTCATATCTATATTTCCAAGCCATATTCTATTACCCTAAAGCATTACAGGAGTCTGAGAGATTCATGGAGAGGCTTTTTAAAAAATCAGGAAAATTCAGGACTCTGCGAAATGCTATCCTAGTATACATTTTTCAAATTCAATAATTTTTACTCTTTTCAAAAGTAAAAGACATGTTAAAGGAAACAAAAAATCTAAACAAATGAGTACTAGTTTATCTTAGAATAGTTTAGACATCAGGAAATGGTGAATTCTTAAGAATCAGAAACATAAATCCAATTAAGACCTTGATTAATCAAAATTCAATAAGCCAAACCTATCATTTTAATAAAGACCATTTTGAAGGAACACTATATTACAATATGGGTCCTAGAGTAGGAATATATATATATATATATTAATATGCATATATATACATATATATATTCCTGTGACTTTTTAATTCCATAATAATTTTAACTAATGATAGTAGATATCTTTATTTTTGTCTCTGTGTTCTCTGTTATGATAGATAACTTTAATCATATTAAAGATATTCTTTAGTCAGTCTTTATTGCCATAATCCTGTGGCTTACATTAGTTGACCTAATTAGTGACAAATTATTGATTTTGTATCCTTTAATCCTCTATGTATTGTTCATAATGATGACTGAGGTCAAGATAGCAAAGACACTATATTTTATAAATATTCCCATTAATAGCATTGAACCAGAGTGTTTTCTAGTGAAAGCCCTTGTTAATCAGAAATATAATAATTCAGAATCCCTTTCCTAAAACATTAATTGAGGTTTTACTGAATCACAATGAAGAGAATGACCAGTTTGGTCTGTGAATGTCAGGCTGCAAAAGCACCTTGGGATTGTAGACCCTACTGGGTTTGAACAGTAATATACTGTGTAATTGGCAGACAAGGATACAAATGAGTTTTAAAAATATATCACTTTAGAAACTGAAATTGGGATGTGTGAAATTTCACTCTTTATGAAATCAGTTCTCAAAACTAACTGCATTGTTCCTATAGTCTATTCCCCAAAACTATCATCAACTCCCCTGAAGAGTACAAGCCAGGCTGGAAAAATGTTTTAAGGTGACCTAACCTTGCATGGTTTGTGACTAAAAATAGCAACCCATCCTGAAGGTGATAGATATGGAAATAATTGTGTTGGGAAAAATTTACTATACTGGCAATACTTGATTATGATTGAGAACAGTGAATGATGTAAAATACTATGAAGAGAGAAGAATGTTAATTAGATTCTTGCCATAATTACTCAATAATGTTCTACTATAATGAAAACTACAGATGAGAACTCTGGGCATTTTTTCCTTTTCAGTTGGGCAATGGCAAATACATCTGAAATGCACTGATATCTTCTAAAGCAAAATTTTTTAAATTGTTGGGTATGGCCCAATTTATAAAAATGGTTTGCCATAAATCTTTTTTTCTTCTGTCACAACATGCTTTTTTTCTTTTCCTCTTAAGATGTTAATTTATCATGCAAAGGTTTTTTTTTTTCATTAAGTGCATTAATGCTTTTGTTTGTACAGGAATGTTCAAATCAAAAGGACTCCCTGTAGTTCCTAAATGTAAATCCTTAGCAAATTACATGCCAAGATGATAGCTCCATTCCACATGGGAAAAGGCAAATTCAGCCATTATCTTGGGGTTTTAACCAGGGTTCCAGCCGTTGGGTTGTACAGCGTCTTTAAGTCTCCTTTATGATAACTTCAGATGGACTGTAATGTAACATTTTGCAGAAGAAACTGGCTTCTAGCAGTTGAATAGTGATGCTGGGAATAATTTTGTTTTCCCTGAATAATGGTTTCTCAAAGCTTCTTTAGAAGTTTAGAATTGGTACCATTTCTTATCCTTATATTTCAGCATTAACTGCAAAGAGAAAAATAGTCATCATAAGATGCTATAAAACATCTTTAAAAGTGCAATTCACAGCAAGCCCATATTGAGCTAACTTTAGGTAATGAAATCTCATAACTTATAATAAAACAGTATGACTTTTTTTCTTTTGTGAAATGAAATGCATGTGAGAAAGAGCTAAACACCACCCAACCAAGCTATAAAGACTCATTTGACAGGAAATCATTTTTAATTGCTGGGACAAAATGGAAGGCATAGACCAACTGCTATTGCTGTCCCTCACTGCCTTCTTCTGGGGCTCACATAATCTGCTTATACACCTTTAAAGAAGCTGATGCACAATACTAATCTAGTGTATCAGAAGCAATGGATAATTTTCATTATCCCCCAAGGTAAAGAAATATCAATATTATAGGATTTCAAAAGATTATCTTCCTAGCCAGGCATGGTGGCACACGCTTGTAATCCCAGCATTTGGGAGGGTGAGACTGGAAGATAGTGGTTTGCTGACACCCTCAGCTACTCCTAGAGAGGCCCTTTGCAACTCAGTGAGACCCTGTCTCAAAATAAAGAATAAAAAATAGGGTCGGGGGTGTAGCTTGGAGGTAGAATGCTCCTGGATTCCATTTCCAATCTTCCTAACAGGAGGAATTCTAATACTTATAAGATATCCAGGTTACCCTGGTTAATTCTGTGAGTCATCACAGGGTTACTTACATGGCATCTCTGTTTAAGCTTTCTTGTGTAGGACATAAATGTTTAAAGCTACCACCATTTGAAGATACCTCTATTTACTTAGGCAGTTTACCTCATGTGCATGTTTGGAAAATGCTTCTGCGCTGGTCATCATGCCTGCAGTCTTCTCTTCCAGCTCTCCTAGCCTCTGTCCTCTCTCGTCAAGGGCAATCCGGGCCCGGGTCAGCTCTCCCATCACGCCCCCAGCAGCGCCTTTCATCCCTTCTATTCCGCCTGGTCCAGGAATGTGCTGTGCCAGGCTGCGCGATGCTTTTCCTGCTGAAGCTTCCCCAACTGTGAATTGAAGCCATAGCAATTTCAAACATGTTGTCAATAATTCAAATCATCAAGGTTGTCACCCAAACAAATACTGTCATGATTTCTGTTAAAAGAGTGACGTATTTGGCCTATTCACATACATGTGTTTGAAGATCTTTAGCATTTATCCCCCTCCCCCAAATGCCAAAGAGATCATGAGAAATGCTCTTACCATATGCCTTTATGTAAGTGTGCTCCATACAACATGGCATAACTGCATTTATTGACATGGCTGATTTGGAATTTTAAAAACATATGAGACCTCATGTTTAACCCATATTAGTGTCTGTTCTAGTCTAAGGCATGCTTGTTTGCTTAAATTTCTGCCCAGGTTTTTATTCTAACCTTCTCTATTCATCTTGATTTATCAGCCTTTGTAGGCCTCAGGCTCTCTGTAAATACTAGAGAATATATAAATGATGAATATTACTCTACATATGTTAAAATTTTGTGACTTCATGAAAGGCAAAAAATTTCTCAGTCACCTACAAAGCTCAGTTTCCTTTGATAACACAATAAAGTTTTTTAAAGTAGATTTCTTGTCAGAAATTTACCAAATATTTCTAACAATGTAACGTTGGAATAGAATCTAGATTTTTAAAAATAAGAGCATTGTTGAGATATAATTCACACATCATACAAATTGCTCTTTAAAAAAAGAGTATGATTTACTGTTTTTTAGTATATTCCCAAAGTTACACAGCTATCACCATGATCTAATTTTATAATATTTTTACTTTGTTGAAAAGACTCCCCAAATCAATTAGTAGTCACTCCCTGTCACCTTCCTGCCCCAGCCCCAGGCAATTAATGATCTACTTTTAGTCTCTGTGGAGTTGCCTATTCTGGACATTTCATATAAATGGAATCATGCAATATGTAACCTTTTTTGCCTAACTTTTTTGATTCAGCAGAATGTTTTGAAAGCCATTCATGTTGTAGTTTGTATCAGTATTTAGTTCCTTTTTGTGGCCAAATAGTATACTGTTATATGGTGGTACCTAGATCTATTTGCATAGTTTAAATTCAAGAGAAATAGAGTTTTGATCTGCAAGACCAAATGGTGGTGATATGTTCTGGAAAATATATTACCTAACATTTTCCTATTGCTTTTTAGTTATTATTCTTCAGAGTATTACTGATGGATTTTTATCCTTTTATTGGTATATTGCAATTATACATCTTAGTGAGGTTCAAAGTCACACAGACAGACATGCACACAGGTTTTGGTGTGATTTCCTTTAGGTCCTACCCCACTACCTCTTCCTCCTTATATAGAACAACTGGATTGGTGAACAGCTTCATACGTGGGCACAACATAATTTCAACTGTTTCTTTCATCAGTTCTTCCCTTTCCATGGCCCACCTCCCTTTCCCTACCCCCTTCCATGGTTTTACTGGTTACTCTCTTCAGTTACCTAAAGTTTCTTTTCTGTCCTAGTTTCTCTTTAGTGTCCATATATGACAGAAAACATTTGACTGTTGACTTTCTGCAACTAAGTGATCTCACTTAGCAAAATATTCTCTAGTTCCATCAATTTTCCTGAAAATGACATAATTTTGTTTATTCTTATGGGTGAACAACATTCCATTGTATAGGCATACAACATTTTAATTACCCACTCATCTGTTGACATATACCTAGGTTGGTTTGATAATTTGGTTATTGTGAATTATGCTGTTATAAACATGGATATGCATGTATTATTATAGAATTCTGACTTCAATTCTTTTCTAAACATACTGAGGAGTGATATGGCTGGGTTGTATGTTAATGATAGATTTTTTTTCTTTTTCATTTTTTTTTCTTTTTTGGTACTGGAGGTTGAACCTAGAAGGCATTCTAACTCTGATCTACAACCCTAGCTCTACTTATTTTATTTTTAAGCAGAATTTTGCTAAATTCCTGAGGGCCTAAGTTGCTGGGGCTTTTACTCAAATTTGTGATTTTTCTGTCTTAATCTTCCAAGTGCTGGGATTATAGGTGTGGGCCATCATGCCTGGCTTACTGGTAGATTTTTAAAGTAGTTTATTATATGGCACTGATAAACTTTGCATTCTGAATAAATAATCTTCTAATAGTGATTATAGGCAGGCAGATTATATTTTTTTAGATTTTAATAATTGAGTGCCTTTATCTTGCCATGTAGGTATGATCTACCAGCAAATGAGACATTTATTAGCTTGGTTGTTATTTGTTTGAATTGTATGTATTATTTTGTTAAACTATTTCCTAATATAAAGTGACTAATTTTATTCATGTTTGGTTTATGGACATAATTTACATGGTACAAAAGGATTCAAATATTCAAACTTCAAGATAGAAATAAAAACACCTAGCTTAGAATTTGAGACCATATATTAAATTATATGCACACACACACACACACACACACACACACACACACACAGAAAGAGAAAGAGAAAACAGATCTACTTTGAGATACATTTTTATAGTTAGGGATTTACTCACAGAGTTCTTCTCTGTCAAATGTTTGTCCACTTCCACCAAATAATCCCTTAAGAAAGCCTCTATTTTGAGCTTCTGGTGTCTCTATGGGAGTAAACAAATCTCCTAGCATGTCCTGTGCCAAATTAAAAGAAAAAAAACAATATATGAACTAAGAATAAAAGAAAAGAAGTAATATATGAACTAAGAATAAAATAATAGGTAGAGGTAACATTTTGGTATGGTGAAGTATAACATGGAGTTTGCTTTCCTTATATTTTCCTGGTGAGTTTTACTTTGCTCACATTCCTCTCTCTGGTATTTCTTTATCCAGTTCCTTTTTCTTCCTTTCTCTATTAATTGCCATAATAAAATCTTCCCTTTTCTGTCCTAGTCTCTTCTCTCCTCTGGAAATCTAGCATGGGAAACTGATATTCACCGTATAATTAATTTTCACCAATGATCACTGACAATCTTTTCAATTTCCACAGATTCTTCCTACTTCGATTCCTTTCTCTGAAACAAGCATAGTCTTCCTTAGGAAACAGGAAGTTTGTGATAGCATATGGAAGAAGGGTGGGTTTATTTTTATTTCAAGTACAAAATTATGACATTGTTGAAAGTCATTAAAATGAGTCAAAATAGGCATCTAGTGTATGATGAGGTACATTGTTTTCAATATTTGATGAGTTGTAGAATGACTGGGAAAATATCTTGTTAGAAATGCAGAAGTTCTGCATTACAAGCATGTGTCCCCAGCTCAAGACAAAAGGACTGCAGGTTCAGGGCCAGCCTCAGCTGTTTAGTGAGGCCCTCCACAACTTAGTGAGACTCTGTTTCAAAATAAAGAATAAAAAGTAGGGCTGGGGGTATAGTTTGGAGGTAGAATGCCTAGAATGCTCCTGGGTTCCACCCCTAATACCACAAAAAGGAGAAAAAAAAAAAAGAAATTCACAAGTTCAGCCAGGAATGGTGGCACATACTGCAATCCCAGTATTTGGGGGGCTGAGACAGGAGAATTATGGGTTCTCAGCCAGTGTCAGCAACTTAGGCCCCTTTTCGAACAACAGAATAAAACAGGGCTGGAGGTATAGCTCTGAGGTAGAACACCCCTGGCCTCAATCCCCAGTAACACACACACACACACACACACACACACACACACACACACACACACACACAAACACACACCCACCAGAAGTTTAGGCTATATTCCACAAATACTAAATCATAATCTACACAGATGTGTTCTGGTTATATGTATTTTTAAAATCAGATCTTGCTCCCTGGAACTTAAGAAAAGAGACTAAAGCTTAAGAACCATCAGTATTAGGAAAAGAACCAAGAACAAGGGTTCGGAGATCTGTGACTTAATGTCATTTTGCTACTGAAAGTGTGACTTTACCTTCATCATCTCTCCTGACCACCAGACCTGAGCTCTACTTCCTGGAAGCCCCTTTTCTTTGGAAACAGCACCATTTATTTAGCTTTCCAAACCAGAAAAAATTTACCCTTTATCTCATTCCTATGTCTAATAATCCACAAATCCAAAAAACTACACTTTATAGCTATTAGATCTGCCAGATTTTCTCTATCCTTACTCTTGACTCCCTAACTCTAGTCTTGCTTCCTTAAAACCAATGAACATACTAATAACCAGAATATTTTTTTTTTGTGGTACTGGATGGAACCCAGGTGTTTTCTACCTCTGGGCTATACTCCCAGATCTATTTTATAATTTATTCAAAAACAAGTCTCACTAAGTTGCTGAGAGCCTCACTAAGTAGCTGAGGCTGGCTTAGAACCTGTGTGATCCTCCTGTCTCAGCCTCCTAAGTACTGGGATTACAAGTGTGTGTCACCATGCTCAGCTAGAATATTTGTTTTAATAAACAAATTTACTAAAGCTTTTCAGTGACTTCCCATGGGGATAAATAGTAGAGTCCTTAAGAAGTTTACAAAGTGCTCCAAGACATTCTTGACCAGTTCTCCAACACTGTCAATTTCTGGACTCTATGCTTTCTTGGAAGTTTCCTGGACCCTGAGGTGTATACATACCAGTACTTCTGTCTAGAATATATTTAACTTTTTCATCACTTGGATAACCCCTACTTAACCTTCAGAAGTCAGTTGTATCTACAACCTTCCTCTAACCTCCCCTCTCTTCTGCTCCATCAACCTAAGTGCCCCCCTTTGTCTTCCCAGCATAGGTATGCTCATGTGTATATAGCATTTCCCACAGAGTATGGTGGTTATCACTTTATTTTTCTCTCTCTGTGCACTAGCAGGCAGGAACCTGCATATTGTTCATTGTTGTATTCCAAGGGCCTTGCCAGGTCCAAGGCATAGAGTAAAAATTCAATAAGTATTTGCTGAGTAATAATAAAATAATCCCACAAGATGTATATGTTCCAGGCACTGCCTCAGTGCTTTATATAAATTCTTAAGTTTAACAATGATGTTCCAAGTTAACAATAATGTTCCAAATTTGTAAGTTTAACAATAATGTTCCAAATTAACAATAATGTTCCAAATTCTTAAGTTTAACAATAATGTCCCATATCAACAGGTTAAATAAAATGCCCAAATTTAAACAAAAAGGGAACCAAACTATAATGCAAATAGTCAGAGTTTATATTCTTAACCTCTACATGATAACAAATGGACTTTAGTTTTTTTTTTACTTGTAAAAGAGTTGGACCTTCAGTGAGACCCTGTTTCTGAATAAAAATTAAAATAGGGCTGGGGGTGTAGCCTGGAGATAGAAGACCACAAAAAATAAAATAAAATAAAATAGGGCTGGGGGTGGGTGTAGCTCAGAGGTAGAATGTCCCTGGGTTCAATCCCCAGTACCACAAAGCAAAACAAAACAAAAACAACCCAGCAACAACAAAAACCAAATGCCCAATTCTAACAAAATATATAGTTATTTGTTGGCTCTCAATCAAAATAAAGCTTCTTTTTTATAAAAATAATGAACTAAATGGTACAGTTTGCTCAAAAAATAATGAACTCCCTGAACTGGATGCAAACTTTTGGTGTGTATATACATATTTCCCACTCTGGGAGGAAACATTAAATATTTCAAAAGAGTCTCCATAAGAAAAAGCAAGTAATAAACAAAAGAACAAAATATTAACTATTAATATAAAATTTTACATTCTTTCTTTTTATGTGCATACCTACTAGAAGTTGGTAAGAGTCACAACCAGGGACATATATTCAAAACATATTTCAGGAAAGCCATACTTACTATACAACCCAGTAATATTTTAGCTTACAGACATCTCTCTGATCTAACAACCATGTCTAATGTTTTGTTTGTTTTATAAGTGTAACTGACCTACCTGTAGATTATCACACATTTCTTGACTGTATGTTAACCGCTGAATTTCAGTAGGGGAGACAAGATACAATGCCTGTCCTTCATTGGTAAAACAAAATGTCCGTGCTATCCTCATGTCTGTTAGTGGCAAATAATTAACATCCAACATTGGGCGAAGACTGGGTAGACTGAATGGAAAAAAGTAAATTCATATCTCATATTAAAACTAATAAAAGTACTTCCTTATACAAAATCAGTAACTTTTAAACCATTATTTTATGGTTGTTTCTTTTTATGTTCTTGAAGGCTCAATAAGAGACTTTTACATAAAATCATATACACACATAAAAAAATCAGTCTTTTTTAACCAACAGATGTTTAGCAAATGCCTTTGAAAGGTTAAATATAGTGGCCAGCAATTTCAGGAGCAGTTTTTGCGGCATTCCATAGGGTTCCTACAGTATGATTATAGCCTTTGTTTATATCAGAAACACTACAGCTAGAAAGTGTCTGGCTGCATACTCTGTCTCCTGTTTTTCTCCAGAGTCTGAGGAGGCTATGCACTGCAGAGACATGGAGTTAAATCAGTTCTCTGTGCCTGGGAATGGTTTTGCCCGGAGTGGCTTTGTTTCCAATTCCTTTACTCCTTCTATCCATAGGAAATGAAAATTACCTGTAACTTAGGGCACCCGTACTGAAGGTATGATAAATAAATAAACATACCCAGGGCTGAAAGGAATGAGAATGAGTTATAAATAATAGAACAGAATTTGTACACTGAAATGAATAACACACATTTGAAGTGCCTTATCCAATGGCTATATCCTTATTCTAAGGTAGCTCTAATTTTGCTAAAATATTCCTCAGAATGTCCTTTTAGATACTGTTGTTAGAGTCAATTTTACAAACCACTGAACAAAACCAGTTTTATCACTTCTTAATCATATCTTCTCATTAAATGTCAAGGTTTGAAACCATTCTACCAAGGCTGTTTCCAATTATTTTAAAGTACTTTGTAACTACACCTTGGGCCCTAAGACTTTACTATACAAAGTGGGGTCTGAAATCTGTGCTATTGGACTAAGCCTTTCCTGAGTTTGTAATGCTGTGTTGCCCAATATTTTAGAAGCTAATGAAGCATGTGTGACTACTGAACAGTTGATCCTTGACTAGTCTGAATTAAGATGTGCTGAAGTATAAATTGAACACTGGATTTCAAAGAAATAGTATAAATTTTCTGAAATTTAAAAGCAATATTAAAAATTATCTATTATAGCACTTTTGGTAACTAAATCCCTTAAGATATAAGTTTAAAATAAACTCGGCTGAACAGACTTCCATGACAGACTCAGTTAAATTAATGGATAGGGTTGGGAAAGAGATTCCAATGGACTTTTCTGATGGACTACACTAATAAAATATAAAAACTAATATAATATTAAAAAGCCAAGAAAAAACTTTTTATTTATTTTTATGTGCTTCTATTGGTGCATTATAGTCTCACATCATAATGTAAATCATGTTGACAATGACAAAGAAAAAATTTAAAAAGTGCAATCACTTCAAGTAGGATAAGTGAAAGAGTAAGTTAATTGTTCATTTTCTGCTATACAGGGACACTTTTATAAAGAAATAGAGTTGGGTAACCAAAGGTTTTCACTAAAAGTTGCACCTATGTTTGGGAATTGATACAATTTATTCATATAAGGCTTTGGTATCCTTTTCTACTCTCTACTCTCTTGATTTTTTAAATTTAGGAACTTAGAAAACTTAGTTCAGCAACCAGTCATTTATCAGAAACTAGAATTTGAGGAGATTATACTTAGGATATTTACATTCTGATAGGGTTTGGAAATATCTGGGAATACACACAGCATGGGAGAATGAAGAAGGCTAGGAGCAGGCCAATCTGTGGGATGCAGTTCCTCAATCCATGCAGCAGAGTACATATTATTATTTCCTAGACACACATAATATAGAACTAAAATAGCAACAAAATCATTTTTCTCCAGTATGTTTAAAGGTCTTTAGGAACACATGAAGAGTTGCCATATGACATGTTGTCAAAGTTGCCACTGTCATATGAAGTGGTTTTTACAAAGGACAAAGGGTGACTGAGATCTCATTTTACCAATAATTCCTGTTGTTTTAAAGACTCTTGTTTTTAATTTCTCAAGAAATCTCTCACTTCATAAATGTAGAGTAGTATATTTACTTAAATATAAGTTATTTTGAGATATACAATATACCATTTGAGAAATCAAGAAAAATATTACAAAACAGGATGAGTAATCACTATCAAGCTACAATTCCAACTGTGACTTAATAGAAGTTTAATGCAAGACAAGTTGTTAGTGACTAAATACTTAGGGGAGTAAAAGGTATGTGTGTGTTAAATACATGCTTAAACACACATAAATATGTATTTTCCCTCCAAAAAACCTGAGGAATGTCTAGGAGAACACTGGAATGACTTTCATTGGAATTTAAAAAAATTTGTACAAGAGATTGAACCCAGGGCATTCTACCTCTGAATTATACCCTTAGTTCTACTTGATTTTATATTTTGAGACAGGGTCTAAGTTGCTAAGGGCCTAAGTTGTTGAACCTGAAATTCTCCTGTCTCAGGCTTCCCAGAACTGGGATTACAGGCATGTGTCACAATGCCTGGCTGGGATCTTTAAAAATAGTTATTGAAAGGCAAAATCAGACAAAGAAGGAAATAAACAGAAATATATGAGAGAATAAATAGGCAATAAAATGATCGACTTTATTTTTTCAAAACTTTCTCCTTAGAACTTCCTCTTGGCTAGTAAGTCTGCTTTCCAATTAAATAACAGAAATGAAATACTATCAAAGCCTAGTTTTACTCTTTTCTTATTTCTCATCTCTCTTTTTTAAAACTACACAATTCCCTAAAGAATAATCTCTAACATATGTAAGGAACCAGATGGTCCATGTTTTAGGGTCTGGGGCCGTGTAGTCTCCTTTGCAAATAATCAAGTTTGCTCTGCAGTGCAAAAGCAGGTACAGCCCATATATGGGTATAGCTATGTTCAACTATATTTATGAACAAATATTATATAATTTTCACATATGATGAAATACTCTTTGAGTTCTTCAACTATTTAAAAATGTAAATACAAGTCTTGGCTTTCAGTCTGTACAAAATCAGATGGGCTGGGGTTAGATTTGGTTTCTAGGTTATAGTTTGCCAACTTCTGATGTATTCTACTTCCTCTACTGTCCCCTTAAAATTTAGCTTTTGTCTTCACCATGCTTTTAAGATTTGCTTTCTCAAAGACTTTTAATAGTCAAACAGATGCAAAATCAAATGTTTTTTTTCTTGTACTCAAATTCTTTGGCCTCTGTTCTATTTGTCTCCCTCTTGAACCACCTCCTTTGATACTCTTTTCTTTTTATTTCATGAAGTTATGCCACTCTGGCCCTTTTATCATCTCTCTGATGACTTCTTCTCAACCTCCTTTGCTAGATCCTCTTCTTCCCTCCACTATATAAATGTAGAGGTAGATACCCCAACATTCTATTCTCAGCTCAGTCTATTCCTCATTTATTTTTATACCATTTTTGATTATCTCATTCACTGCTACAACTTTTACTAATGCACTTACATAGAAGACTATCAAAGCTACATCTTTCACCTACATTTTTAAGGGCTGACCTCAAATTGCTTGCTAAACTTCTCCTGGATGGCTTATAAAAGCCTCAAATTTCAAATATTTATTTCAATGATTTCTTACACTTCTCATTATCATCTTTTTCAAATCCTACTGACTTTTATCTATGCTAATAGAATCACTATTATCCAAATTTAAAAAATTATTATTTTAATTCTAACCCAAGATTTAACAGCCTCCATTACTTTCACAATTCACCAGCTGTGCATACAGCTCATTTCCTCCATAATTCCTCACACTTGTTCTCCCCTGCCTTCTGTCTAGGTATCACTTCATCTCAAAAGCCTGTCCTAATGCATAGCTAGAGAACATTAACAGCCTGCTTAAAATCCTATTTCTTATATCTCTTAGCCTTCCATTCAGGGTTCTCAACGATTTGATACAAACCCCCTCTCCAGGTTACTTTCCTCCCAACAACTTTTCTTTTATAATCCGTGTTTCACTATAGTATGACTTTTAACTAGAGATTTAGCTTGTTAATAAAAAGTCAATTCCATATTTCCTGTTGGAATTTTTTCCTTCCTCCCTCCCTCCCTCTCTCCCACCCTCCCTCCCTCCCTTCCCTCTCCTTCCATTATTCTTCTCTTTGTTTCTTCCTCTCTTCTATTCCTTTTCTTTCATTCTTTCCTGGGGATTGAACCCAGGGCTGCTCTACCGTTGAGCTATAGCCAAGTTCTTTTTTTTTTTTTTTGGTGGTGGTACTGGGGTTCCTGGAAGCCCTTCTACCTCCGAGCTACACTCCCAGACCTATTTTTACATTTTTATTTGGAAACAGGGTCTCCTAAGCCAGCGGGTGCGGCTGGCTTCAAACCTGCGTGAGACTCCTGTCTCTGCCTCCCAAGCGCGGGGATTACAAGCGTGCGCCACCACGCCCGGCAAGTTCTTTTATTTTTTTATTTCTCACCAAGTTGTCTATTCTGGCCTTGAAATTGGTGAACCTCTTGCTTCAGCCTCCAGAGTAGCTAGGATTATAGGCATGTGCCACTGTATTTGCCTTTTGTGTTATAATTATTTTATGTATCTGTCTTACCTCTTCAATTCAATAGTAAGCTCCTTAAGAGTCATTACTTTTCATATCATTTAAAGGCTTAGGACAATACTTAACTGTTTCAATGGCTTTTGGAACTAGGTGAGATATTAAAAAGAATGACAATGACTTCTATATAACTGCTCTTAATAACTACTGAATTATAAAATAACTAACATTTTAATATCTCACAAATTGTATTTAATTTCACTAACAGTTGTGTGAAATTTCTCAGCTGACACCTTGATTTTTAAGGTGTCGGATAATTTTTATTATACTTCTAGTTTCACTTTTTCCTAGACTTGCAACCTCAGGCAAATGATTTTATTAACATGTGGAAAATAGAAGATGCAAGTAATACTTTAGTTTCCTAGGGAAGCTATAACAATCAAATAAAATCCTGTGTTTAAGTTTTTATGTGAAATATAAAGCATAGTAAAACTAATAGCTTCATTTCCTTATAGCTTATTCATCTATTATTTCCAGCTCCTGGCATAAAATTTGGAATATACTATATACTCAAAAAGTGCGGAGCACAAGATTTTTACCCGTTTATGCTGTATAATTACAATGCACAAATAAAAAATTTTAAAAATGTGCTGAGTGACTGTATGAATGACTGAAAAATCATTCTTTCCTTAGATTCCTTGATGTCAGTGAAAAATATTTACTTCATTCAGTGTCAAGTGTTTGTGGAGGAAAAAAAGCCAAAACAACCAAACCAAACCAAACCAAAACAACAACAACAACAAAACCCCACCCAAACAAAACCACACAAAAAACCCAAGACTGTCTTCAAATTGTTGAAAAATCAAACATTCACAAATATAATTAAATAATAATTTCAGGTTGTTTTGATAATATTTGCACATCAAACATACACTTTTCAGGATTGTAGTCTACCTTGCTGTCACTGTTGTGATTAGTAGATAATTTATAAAGAAGGACAGTACCTCATTATCATGATATGCCCATTAGCACAAAAGCACGCCAAGCAGGCACTGTTACACATGACCACCACATCTGCTTGCAGTATAAAAGATGTCTCGGTGATGTTATGAACATAAAGGCAAGTCTGAGAAGGCAGTGAGAAGACTTTGGCTTGTTTTTCTGAGCAGACTATCATATGCTGATGATCTCCTATTTCTTGGGATGAAGAGGAGTTCATGACCAATTTCCTTCTCCAAGTTTTTTCATTTTCATCTATGTTGTTTGGATCCCTCCAAACTTCATATGGTGGTTGCATTAACCCACCAATTCGGTCCATACAGGAAAACGTTAGCACAGCTCCTTTCAATGAGAGGAATGTACCTATAAAACAATTAAACATCATGTGCACATGAAATTCTTTCTAAAACAATTTTTATTTATGTATGGGTAATAAATGTTTACATTATGGTCTTCCATCTATAGTATCATTGTGTTAAATTAATATATCAGTAGATTCGTGAGTTTGTTTGTCCCAATCACTTGGAATTATATAGTATTAGGTCTAAAAGAAGCCTAACACATTAACTGGTCAAATTCCCTCATAATATTAATGATTTCATTTTCTTACTTCATAGGCTAATTTTCTAGAAAATCTTTATTTTCCCAAAATAAAAAACCCAAGGGCATTCTACGTCTGAGCTACATGTTCAGCCTGATTTTTTATTCTTTATTCTGAAACAGGGTCTCACTAAGTTGCAGAAGGCCTAAGTAGCTGAGGCTGGTCGCAAACCTGTGAACTTCCTGTCTCAGCCTCCCAAGTATTGGTCTTAGTTGCACTTTTAAATTCACTTTAAAAGAAATCCACACAGGTTCTCTAAGAGTAATCAGAAAGGTAAGGTTGTAGATGTTTAAGCACTTTAAGGGACAAAATGTAAAAGAGTAGCTCTCTTGAAACTGCATGAAAAAAGTAATGCCAAAAGCCATGCTGAATTAATCTAATTATGCTACTTTGTAAAATGAGTCTTGTAACCAACTGCTACAGACAGAATTTTCTAAGTCCTATCATGTCCCACATAATATCATTTAAGCCAATGATGGTGGTCTTATAAGATTAAACTTGAGCTGAAAAATTCCTGTCACCTAGTGATGTTGTAGCCATCATAATTCACTACTTGACTGTTTATAGTGATGCTGGTATAAACAAACCTACTCTGTTGCTAGTCATATAAAAAAGTAGCACACACAAAAATTCTTAGAAATTATAATAAATGACTATGTTGTTATTTTAGATTTTTACTATACTATACTTTTATCATTACTTTAGTGTATAATTTTTCTATTATTAAAAAAAAAGTTTACTATGGGACATAGTGGCACATGCCCATTACCCAGTACTTGAGAAGCTGAGAGAAAAGGATTGTGGGTTTGAGACCAGCCTCAACAACTTAAACCCTTACCAGTTGCATCTATTACAATGTTTTGTAACATTATTTTCATGATACCTTTTTCTCAGCAAATTTGTTATTGGTATGGTATACAGTACATCTACTAGTTTTGTATGCTTATATTATACAATTCAGTGGTATTAAGTATGTTCCTATTGTTGTGTAACCATCACCACCAGCCAACTTCAGAATTCCTAAATATATTTTTAAAATAAAATCTATTAGTAGTTATTGGGTAAGGTATGAATAGCTGGGTGTGGTGGCACATGCTTGTAATCCCAGCATTCAGGAGGCTGAGCCAGAAGGATCACGGTTTATGGACAGCCTCAGTTACTTAGTGATGCCCTTTAAAACTCAGTGAGACCCTATTTCAAAACAAAGAATAAAAAAATAGGGCTGGGGGTGTGTAGCTCAGAGGTAGAATGCCTCTGAGTTTTATCCCCAGTACCATAAAAGAAGGTATGAATAATTGTTATAAAAGTCATTCCTAATCTTATTATCATTAATTTTTCTAAGTATAACTTTCCTCGGGTCTGCTATATACTATGTATTGCATGTTTTAAACAAAATGATTCTCATACAATTAGAATAATTTACTGTGCTATTTTAAATCAGGCCATGACCATCTAATTAAAAATTATTTGAAAACATCATCTTTCATATATTTATAATATTCTATCAATATTATATTTTGTCATGTTACTCTGTTACTTATTTTACCAATCTTTCTTTAAGACATTTTTGTTAGCTGGGCGTGGTGGTGCATGCTTGTAATCCCCACGCTAGGGAGACTGAGACTCAGCTACTTAGTGAAGCTCTCAGCAACTTAGTGAGACCCTGTTTCCAAATAAAATAGGTCTGGGAGTATAGCCCAGAGGTATAAAGCCCCTGGGTTCCACCCCCAGTATCACCAAAATAAATTTTAAAAAGACATTTTTGTTATACTAAATATTATTAATATAAATATTATGATTGATAGATATTATTTACATGTTAAATTTGCTTCTTTGATGAATTTCCTTAGGATAGATTATAGTCTTTGTGGACTTCCAAGGCTAATATGATAAGATTCTGAAGGTTAGCTCAATTAGGACTGGAATGTCTTTGGTAACTCAGCAGATAATGAGTGATCAGATTTTAGAGCAAAGAAACTCAGTGTAATAGACTAGGAAATGCAATAAACTGAGAGCCAATAAACTAAGCCTCAGAACTAGTTCTTTCTCTAGTTCTCTGAGGCATGTTATTCAGCCTGTCAGGGGCTCTATTTTATTAGTTTTTAATAAGAAAATGGCAATAAATCAGCAGGCATCAGAGTCAAATAAAGTTTTATTTGTAGAATCAGCATCATTTGTGGGTTTGTTAAAAATATAAATTCTCAGCCTCTACTGAATCACTGAATTAGAAACTCTGGTGGTGGAGCCCATCAATCTGTATTGTAATCAAACTCTCCATTTTGATGCAGATGAAAGTGATAGGAGTAGACAGATGATCTTTAGGTGTTTTCCAACTCTAAAATCCATATACATTAAAGTTCCATATTACTGCTAAGTATTCATTGTGAGGGCAATCGAGATAATAAATATAAAGAAATTATCTTAAAAAAGAGAAGGTGGCTTTTCTTTGTTGGGAGATTTTTGATTATTGATTTGATCTGTTTACTAGTTATAGGTCTATTCAGACTTTCTATTTTCTCATAATTCAGTCTTGGTAGGTTATATTTCTAGAAATGTACCCATTTCATCTAGGTTATCCAGTTTTTTGGTATATCATTATTCATAGCTGTCTTTTAAGATTTTTTTTCCTATGGCATCAATTGTAATCTCTCTCTTTATGGTACTGGAAATTAAACCCAGGGGTGTTCTATCTCCGAGCTGTACCCACAGCTCTATTTTGGTTGCAGAGGGCCTTGGTAAGTTTCTGAGGCTGGCTTGGAACTTGTGATTTTCCTGTTTTAGCCTCCAAGGTACTCAGATTACAGGTATACACCACTATGCCCAACTTCCTTTTTAAGTTCTGATTTTATTTTAATATTTTCTTTTTTTATTAATTGTATTTATTAAGCTGTAGATGTAGCAATTTTGTTTATCTTCTCAACACTTAGTTTTGTTAAAAATTTGGCTGAGGCCTGGCATGTGGCGCATGCTTGTAATCCCCGTGCTTGGGAGGTGGAGACAGGAGGATTGTGCAGGTTTGAAGCCAGCCTTGCTGGCTTAAGAGACCCTGTTTCCAAATAAATATATAAAATAGGTCTGGGAGTGTAACCTGGAGGTAGAAGGGTTCCATCCCCAGTACCACCACCACCAAAAAAAAAAAAAAAAAAAAAAAAAGCTAAGGACTCAAGTAGACATTTCTCCAAAGAAAAGATATACGAATAGCTGATGGCTGTATCCAAAGATGTTAAATGTCACTATTCATCAGGAAATACAAATCAGAACCACTGTGAGATAAAACCCAATACCTGTTAGGGTAGTTACTGTTATAAGATAAAACAAAAGATAATCATGTTGTCAGGATGTGGTGAAACTGGAACCTTTCAACACTGTTGGTAGGAATAGAAAATAGTAAACTGCTATGAAAAAGGCTATGTTCATTCTTTGAATAGTAAAAATTAGAACATATAACACAGGAATCCCATTTCTGGATGTGTATCTCAAGATTAGGATCTTGAGGAGATATGTACTCATATGCTCATTGTACCACTATTCACAAGAGTGAAAATGTGGAAGCAACCTAAATGCTCCATCCAGAAGAATGGATAAAAAAAAATACAATGGAATATTATTCAGCCTTAAAAAGAAGGCAATTCTTTAATATTCAAAAACATGGATGAACCCATCATGCTAAGTTAAATAAAGTAGTCACAGAAGGAAAAGTACTGCATGATTCTGTGAATATAAGACATTTAAAAAGTTAAACTCACAGAAGCAAGGCAGAGAGTGGTGGTGTCCAGGGACAGAGAGAAGGGAAATGAGAAATTAGTAATCAGCTAGAATAAAATATTTTTCTCATTTATGAAAGATAAGTTCTAGAGATCTGCTGTACAACACTGTATGTAAAGATTATACAATGAACAGCACCCATAACAGTTCCTATACAATTGGGAGATCTGTTATTAGTTCTAGGTATTTTTAAAATTTCTTTTATTTTTTTGTGGTACTGGGGGTGGAACCCAGGGGCTTTTTTACTTCTGGGCTATATTCCCAGCCCTATTTTATAATTTTTATTTGGAAACAGGGTCTCACTAAGTGGATGAGAACCTCACTAAGTAACTGAGGCTGATTTTGAACCTCTTGTCTCAGCCTCCCAAGCGTTGGGATTACAAATGTGTGCCACCACACCTGGCTGGGATTTAAAAAATTTCTATCCTTGTCACTTAGAAAACCATATTTGCATGCTTTCACTAATATGTGAAAACTAAAGTGAAATGGGTCATAGGAGGAGCTCCAGGCGAAAAAAGAGAACCTATAGAGGAGAAAATAAGGCAATCTGACTGAGGGCAGGGGAGTTCAGAAAAAAGCTCTCTGAGGCACATGTTGTATTTAGACAAATGTATGGATATCAATAACTAAGCCAAGCATGGGAGGGAGGGTTAGGGAGGGTAGGGGGTGGGTACTGAATGGGGGCTGACTGGGTGATATGTGCATGTATGTCTACACAAGTTTTTTTTTTATTATCCCACTATGATGTATGAATATAATGCACCAATAAAAAAATGAAAACCATATTTGCTAGGATATTTCTTGGAAAATTGTCTTTCAACTATGGTTTTAGGCTTATGTGTAACCAAAATTTGATTTAACCTTAAAACTCATGAGGAACACCTACAACATATTAGGTAGAAATATGTATAATTATTTTTTGAGTTCAAGAATAGATTTGACTTAATCATTCATTATGATCTGACTGATCTGGCTCTAACTCAACCAGAACAAAGAATAATGCATATTTCCTTAAAATCAGGAATTTAGTAAAAAAAAGTATTTTTACTGTAAAATATGTTTAAAATAAAATTATTTCAACATATTAAAACTCAATGTATTTATCTGAATTTGCCTTACTAGTAGAGAGCTGACTACTCTGCCTACTGTCTGTCTGTATGAATTTAGCATAACACTTAACAAAAAGACACAACTCTATCTAACTTGCAAAATCATATGAGTTCTTTAAAAATAAAACCCTTTTTTTCATTAATGAAATTATTTCTAACTTAAAATGATCAAAAACCAATTCTTACATATACAGGAAAAAGACAATAAAACTATAAACATTCAAAGCAAGGGGAATCATAGTACTTTTTGAAAAGGAAAGAAAAGGCCAAATACAAATATAAGATATGCCTTAGCAACAATAGTTATAACAGGACAAATTCTTTAGGCTCAATGATTAAAAGGAAAGAAATTATGTGGCAAGTCTTTAAAATAAACTGTAAAGATTATAAAAGACTTTAGAAATCATTAGAAAGCTTCTAGATTAATTGTTTTAAGCTCTTCAAGAATGATATAAAAGCATGCACAGGCTCTGATCTGGTGTAGGACTTTAGAGAAATGATTCAGTTTAAATTAAAAAATGAATGTAAGCTTTACATTAAGGCTTTCCTTCCTCAGTGCTTTTTCAGAAACTTCCTTACCAAAGCATTGTTTAGGATGAAGTTCCATAGTTTACCACCATAGAAATATCGTACTCTTTCAACTTGAAGGACAGGTAAATTACAATATGACAGATGTTATAGTATATTATTTATGAAATTCTCGATAGTTCCTATTACAGAAGGCTTAAATGCATAACGTGTCACAAATCAATACAAGTTATTTATTATTAAATTAAAATGTAAAAGGTAAGGCTGGGCGTGGTGGCGCACGCTTGTAATCCTTGCGCTTGGGAGGCGGAGACAAGAGGATCGCGCTGGTTCGAAGCCAGCCGCGCTGGCTTAAGAGACCCTGTTTAAAATAAAAGGTAGCAATGAAGGAATGAATGAATAAAAACTCTTACCACTTGATAACACCATGACTGGTTCTGTAAACCTTTGTTCATCTGCTGATGGTAGATTTAGGGAGAAAACTAACACCATTCCCAGACTAGTTCCAACAAACAGACAAGGGGAGATAGTAGAGTCATTTTTCCGTGGAAAGGATCCCATGAAGTATAATGCTGTGATTGCTTCTTTAGAATCTTTGTCAATACTGGAGATGCTAGAACTTCTAGAACGACTATAGGAATTCTCTCGGTTTTCTATGGAAGTTAAAAAGACAAAAATTAAGTATTAGTGTATTTCCAAAAAAAGTAAAATCAGATTTACTACATGAAAACCAAAATTATAAACAGCAAGTAAAATTTCATGTTTTTATTGTTAACCTGGATGGCAGCTTATCCAGTTCACCAGCTTAATTTGAAGATGAAGATAAATTCCAGAAGTATAAATCATAATTTTAGCCAGAGTTAAGACTAAAATGTGAGTTTCCTGAGTTCCAGCTCACCATTTTTCTTTTTATACATTACCTCACAAATTAGTTAAAATTCTTTAATCTGGAAAAAAGATTTAAATAGTCAAGGTTATAAGAATATCTGATACCATTTTAATTGTCCTTCCTCCTCTCTCTCTCTCCTCACTTGTTGAAAGCATTCCTAAAGATTTCTTGTCAATTCCCACTTACTGACAATGTTGTAGCTACTGACATGAAAGAACTAATCTGGATTACAAATATTCTGTGACAAATACATTGTATGTCTGGGGAAATTACAGCTGTAAAAGTTGAAATTTTTACCAAGGTCCAAATGCAAACTTTATCTCTTTGAACTGGTATTAAGCTGCCTACCTTGAATCCAAACTCAATTCAAATTTTTCCCAAAGCCAATTAAGGAGCTGCAGACTCTGGTATCCTGCTGATGGTGGTAATCTTTCTGAGAGGCTTCTGCCCATTTGAAGGAAACAGGATGGTTTCAAATCCTCTTTCTTATCAACACTTATACATGTGCACACTCTTACTAGCTCAAACTCATCCATTTCAGTTAAATATTAATAAGGTTGTACTGTTCTTTTAATTGTCCCAGAGTACAAGTTTTCTACATTTTTCCTTCTGATGCCTTAATTATCCTTTCCCTTTTGATGAGGAAGATTAGTATTAGCATAGAATTAGTATGAGCAAATTATAAGGTGCAAGTATGCCACATAATTATTTTTATATAGAGAGACTAATCAAAGGTTCCTCACACGATATTTTCATAAGAAACAAAACATGGTCTTTCTAATTTCTCTTTAATATCTCAGAAAATTTATAAAATTAATAGTTTGTCATAAAGTTTAGAGACAGAGGAAATTTGGAAATGACCTATATATTTTACAGATTCAAAGATAGAGACTTAGAGTTAAGTAATTTTCTCAGAATCCGGCACAAAGTAGAAAACAAGTATCTATAACTCATTTAGCAACACTCATTTTAGTGATTAAGAATGCTATTTCTTTTATAACCCTTACATGTTGCTTCTATTACCACATTTTTAATGTTTCCAAAATTTTCAACTCATGCTTCATCACCATTGAACACTGATATTCACAGATACCTGTTAGAGAGAAATTATCTGTATATCCATAGGACCAGACTTAGTTTTCTTGTTTTGTTTTTGGTGGTACTGGGGTTTCTGGAAGCCCTTGTACCTCCGGGCTACACTCCCAGACCTATTTTATATTTTTATTTGGAAACAGGGTCTCTTAAGCCAGCAAGGCTGGCTTCTAAACAGCACGATCCTCCTGTCTCCGCCTCCCAAGCACGGGAATTACAAGCGTGCACCACCATGCCCGGCTCAGGACCAGACTTAGTATAGCATAATAGTAATGAAACAAAAATTGAACAATAAATTTTAACTTAAAAACTTTGAATAACAGCAACATTATCAATATTTTTAAGTTGTAGTAATGAGGAATCCCTTTTAGTATGAGCAAATCTTCCTAAAATTATTTTTTCCTATATTTCTTTCCAGCCAGGTATTAACGCATATGCCTATAACCACAGCACTTGGAAGACTGAGGCAGGAAGCGTATAGGTTCAAGGACAGCCTTGGCAACATAGTGAGGCTGGCCCTCAGCAACCCAGTGAGACCCTGTTTAAAAACAAAAAAAAAAAATAAAAAAGGGTTGAGGGTGTAGCTCAGAGGTAGCCTCTGGATTTAATTCCTAGTAACCTTTAACCCAGCACACAGAAAAGAAAAAATAAAACATAAAACCTATCCTTCTTCCAGAAGTTTTTTTGTTTAATCAAGAGGAGAGTAGCAGCAAAGTTCCAAGATTCCTTTTTCTTTTATTTGTAAACATTTCTGTTTTTTGTCCTTTGGACTTATTTCCTATAAAGTAGAAATTTCCTATACAGTAGGAAATAAAGTACACTCATTCTATAAATAAATAATTCTTCCTTTAAAAAATATATGAAGATGAAGATTCTAAACTATAGAATTTAATATCTTATCTTTTGATCACATTCATTTGGTTGAAGAAGTTAAGATAACAAAACATTAAATAATGCCAGGCGTGGTGGTGCACACTTGTAATCCCTGCGCTTGGGAGGCAGAGACAGGAGGATCATGCTGATTCAGAGCCAGCTTCGCTGGCTTAAGAGACCCTGTTTCCAAATAAAAAAATACAAAATAGGTCTGGGAATGTAGCCCGGAGGTAGAAGGGCTTCCAGGAACCCCAGTTCCATCAAAAACAAACAAACAAACAAACAAACAAACAAACAAACAAACATTAAATAACTACAGATACACCAAACGCCTTACTATTGATAGAGAAATAAATTTTGACTAGAAGACAGAGAACAGGTTGGGCATATGTTTCTCTTTGAACAGAATTGGTTGAATCTATACACGTGTGGAGTCCTTGTTTTAGAGATGAGGAAGAAGGTGAATGGGAAAAGGATTTGGAGTCGTGACCAGATCAACTAGGCTCTATTACTTGTTGCCTACTAGATTTTCTGTATTTCTTAATTGTGACTTCCATTCTTTGTCCCCAGCACTTGTTTCTATAGTAAACTTAAATTTTAACTGTGGGGAAACTGTTCTAAGTCTCAAAAATGTTGGCTTAAGGACTTAGAGCTTCTTACTTGCTTTGGCAGAATGCCTTTTTTGAGGAAACTGAAGACCATGACCTCAATGTCTCTTTGCTGTCTAAGCTATGTCCTTCTGATTTTAGTCCCCTTTTGCTTGCTTTGCTGAAGGGCAGACTACCCCAGGGAGGGAGCTGAAGACAGCAACTGCTGCCACTCTTGCAAAACTGCCAGATAATAGTTTGTCTTCTAAAATATTCCCAACACAACGCTTTATTCCCTAGCAAGATACAGTCAATGATTTAATGACCCAGTCTTAACCCTGTAAGCCTATAGTAAACGGAAGAGCTGAGTTTGGCTACGGGAGTTTGGGCTCTCTTCCTTTATCCCTTCTCACCTCTTCAAGACCCTCTCAAGAGCATTTTTTTTTTCATCATGTCACCTTGTGCCCTGCTGGTACAGAGCCTGGCATAACTGCAGTAAACCATGAAACAAAAATAAAACAAAGCAAAACTGATATTTCACCTTCTGTTGTAACTGGTAAAGAAATCTCCATGCAAGCAGCTGACTGTGCCTTTCGGAATGGTGGTCTTGCAGGGCCCCAGCGATTGACTTTTGAAACATCAGCACTAGAAAGACGTTTTCCAGAACTGCAACTCTGAGAAGTTGGACTTGTGCAGTGTCCATTTACATGGTCTGTACCAAGAGGAGGAGGGCAGAGTAAATATCATAATTAAATCTTCATGTAAAGGGTATAGAGTAACAACTCAAAAGGAACATGAATTCCTTTTTTCCTAAACTACATTATTATGCCTAAACCCTTGCTATTTTTAGATACAAGTTCAGATTTAGTAGACAATGTACAAGCTGACTGTGGGTCCAGTGTCCCACAGTTGTAATCCCTGTACTTGGGAGGCTGAAATGGGAGGATCAAAGGTTTGAGGCCAGCATGTGGTAACTTAGCAAGATTCATTTTCAAAGTAAAATATAAAATAAAATGGGGCTGAGAATATAGCTCAGAGTTAGAATGCTCCAGTAATCCCCCTCCAGAATATTTTTTACAAATATATTTATTAAGTATAATGTACACTTTTATAATTTGACTAATTAACATAGTTTAAAATTTATTTTATGGCCCCACCCTGTACTTTATCATGTGGTGGGGAAATAGGTTAATATGAAATAGGTTGTAGTATTGAACTTTCTGTTGCATAATTTAAATATGCACCAATTTATGTAAGTTTTGGAAGAACTTTCAGTGCTCTGAGTTTAAACAGGAGCATTTGTCCTTAGTGCAGCTCAGAATGGTGCTCATTCTTATACTGGTTCTGGAGGCAGACACATGACAAATACATGAATTCCAGTTATGTCACTTGCTTGTACAAATGATGAAAGTCATCGTGTTTTAGTTTCCTATTCTGTATATTTGGAATATTATTACCTACCTCATGGAGTTTTTGTGATGTGTGTGTGTGTGTGTGTGTGTGTGTACGCGAATGTGTGTGTGTGTGTGTGTGTGTGTGTGTAATAATACATGTCATTTGCTAGAATACATGGTGGCATCCAGCAAACATTGAATATGATTTTATTTTTCTTCTAAAGTACAAAACTTCTCATGTCCAAATAGTAGTATTGTTCATTTCAGAATTTGTGAGTTAAGCTCTGGCTGACTATAACATTAAATAACTTGGAACTAAGGGTATAGCTCAGTGATAGAGTGAGGAAAAGATAAAAAGCATATTTAAATGGAAATTATAGAGCATTGATGAAAAATTGAAAAGGATACACACAATAAAGGGAAAGACAATTCATGTACAATGATATGTAGATTCCCAGAGTGGTCAATACCACTCCCTAGGGAATACTATAATGATCAAGGGACTTGGGTGTAACTGGGGCCAGGATATTAAATAAAAATAACAGAGTAGAGGAAGCATGAAGAAAGAAGAGAATTTTGAAAAGCCATTTGTACATGTTTTGTCTGTTCTGTAAGAAAAGTTGTAGTGATTACTTTGTTTCCAAATAAATATAGAGAAATTCCTAGAAATAACTGATCAGTGTCAAGTCTGCTGACAGGTCTTAACAAGCAGGTTGGGCAGGTGAGCACATTGCACACTGTTGAGATATCCTACATTAATCAGCAGGAATATGTGTATGTAATGACTTGTTTATAATATAATACTATAAATAGCCAACATGTATGAAATATAACAGATTGTTTCTGTATTGTATGACAAACAGTTAATAATAGTACAAATGTAATAAGTATTTAAAAATTTAATTCATATTTGATACTTCCAATCATTAGATAAGGATCACAAACAAAATTGTTTCAGGAAACCACAATTGACATGAGTTTTATTACATATTTCATTACATATTTACCATATGTTTCTGTGTTTTTCAGTGTTTATTATTAATAAAATGATAGCAGAACTGTGCTGGTACAATACTATTTGAAATGTACAGTCAATGTATTTGTGATTTTTTATTATAACACTAATGAAAACATGGGAATGAAATCAAACAAGACCCCCTTAAAATTATTAACATTTATTTATAAATTTCCAGGGGTTGCTGAGTAAATTTTTTTGAAAAAGGGAAAAACAAACCAAATAAGTTTGTGAACCTCTGGATTAGAAGAATCAATATGTTCTACTAAAGCTTCCTTGAACAAAAAGAAAAGCAGGAGACATTATACTATGTGGCTTGAAACACATTACAAGTCTGTAGTAATCAAAGCAGCCTGGCATTAATATAAAAACAGAAACCTAGACCAATGGAAGACTGGAGAGCCCAGAAGGAAACCCACACAGCCACAGCTAATGATTTGTGTGTGTGTGTGTGGGGAGGGGTACTGGGGATGGAACCGAGGGGCATTCTACCTCTGAGCTACACCCCCAGCCTTATTTTTTATTCTTTTATTTTGAAACAGGATTTCACTAAGTTGTAGATGGCCTCACCAAGTTGCTGAGGTGGCTATGAACCTGTGATCCTCCTGTCTTAGCCTTCTAAGTACTGGGATTACAGCATGCACCACCACGCCCAGGGCCAGGTGATTTTTGACAAAGATGCTAAAGACACTCATAGACATAGGAGAAGACTCAAAGGCAAAGGCATACGGAACAAAAGTAAAAATACACAAATGGGATTACGTTAAACAAAAAAGCTTTTGTACAGAAAAGGAAATGATAAACAGTGTAGTTGCAACCTACAGAATGGGAGAAAGTTTTTTCAGTGCATCACTGACAAGAGGCTGATATCCAGAAAACATAAGGAATTTCAAAACTCTTTAACAAAACAACAACAAAAATTGAAAACAAAACAAATAACCCAATTTAAAAAGGGACAACAGATCTAAACAGACATTTTTTCAAATGAAGACAGGCATACGAAAAACAGGTATATGACAAAGTGCTCAACATCATTAATGTCTGGGAAACACAGTTCAAAACCACAATAAGATACCACCCCACTCCAGTAAGAATGGCTATTATCCAAAAGACTGAAGATAACAAGTGCTGGCAAAGATGTACAGAAAAGGAAACTCTTGCTTCTATTGGTAGGAATATAAATTAGTACAGTTATTATGGAAAACAGTATGGAGGTTCCTAAAAAAGTTAAGGCAGAACTAGCATATGATTTGAAAATTCCACTCCTGGGTATATATCAAAAGTAAATAAAATCATAATGCCAAAGAGACATCTACACTCCCATAATCATTGTTGTACTATTCTTAATAGCAAAGAAATGCAAACAACAGAAGTGTTCATCAGTTGAGAGTGAATAAAAATGTGAAATATATACACACACATATGTGTGTGTATATATATATATATATATATATATATATATATATATATATGAACACTACTCTCTCTATATAATGGAATGCTATTCAGCTATTAAAAGTAAAATTCCATCATTTGTAGCAACATGCGTGGAACTGGACATCACTATGCCAAAAGAAATAAGCCATGCAGAGGAAGACAAGTACCACATGATCTCACACATATGTGGATTCTAAGTCACTCTTGTAGAAGTTGAGAGAAGAAGAGTGGTTACCAGAGGCTGGAGAGCAAAGAGTGAAATGGATGGGAGCTGGGCGTGGTGGCGCATGCTTGTAATCCCAGAATTCTGGAGTCTGAGACCAGAGGATCACAGTTAATAGACAGCCTCAGCTACTTAATAAGGCCCTTCGCAACTCAGTGAGACCCTGTTTCAAAAATAAAATGACTAAAAAATAGGGCTGGGAGTGTCGCTTGGAGGTACAATGCTTCTGGGTTCCAACCCCAGTACCAAAAAAAAAAAAAGGATGGGGAAAGACTGATAAGTTGGTATAACTTACTGTTAGATATGGGCAAAAAGTTCTGGTGTGTACAACAGGGTGATTATAGATAACAATAATTTACTATATATTTTGAAAATCTAGAATAAAAATTTTTGAAAGTTTGTCATAAAGAAATGATAAATATTTGAGGAGATAAATATGTGTTTAAATTTATTTAAACATTATGCAATATACATATATTGAACATTGTACAGCACTCATTACTATATATAATTTTTATGTTTTTCTGCATAAGTTAAAAATAATTTTTTAATTAAAAAAAACTTAGAAAGATCAACAGAACCTAAATAACCTGTTGGTCATTATCAGATGGGACACATTGCTATTGGAAAAGTCCAAGAAGAGGAGATAGAAAGGAGCAGAGAGCCGGGTGTGGTGGCACATGCTTGTAATGCCAGCATTTGGGATGCTGAGACCTGAGGATTGTGGTTTGCGGACAGCCTCAGCTACTTAGTGAGGACCTCCTTAACTTAGTGAAACCCTGTTTCAAAATAAAGAATAAAAAATAGGGCAGGGGTGTAGCATGGAGGTCGAATGCCCATGGGTTCCATCCCCAGACCCCTCCAAAAAAAGAAAAAGATAAAAAAGGAGCCGAGAGATCATTTGAGGAAATAATATTTTCCAAATGTGATGGAAGACATTTAGATGAATGTAATATTCAAGAAGTTCAATTAATTTCAAGTAAGGGAATTCAAAGAGACTCACAATGAAACACTGCAACAAAAATTTCAAGAGTTAAAGGCAAAAAGATAATCTTGGAAACAGCAAAAGAAAAGTAAATTGTCATATTGGGATCCTCAGTAAGACTAAGAACATTTTTCTCATCAGAAGCTTTGGAGGCTAAATGGCAGAAATCAATGCATTTAAAATGAAAATAGGAGGAAAATACCCAACAATACAATATCTTGCAAACTCTTTAAAAAGTGGCTAGGTGGGTATGGTGGCATAACCTCAATTTTATTTTTTATTTTGAAACAGGGTCTTACTAAGTTGTGGAGGGACTTGCTAAGTTGTTGAGGCTGATTACAAACCTACAATCTTCCTGTCTCAGCCTTCCAAGTACTGGAATTACAAGCAAGTACCATAATACCTAATGAACAATTTTAAAAGGCAGTATTATTATAACAATGATTTGCAACTTTATTTTTAATTTTAAACATAATTTAAGGAGCTTTTGAAATAATCACTAATGTTTTGGGGTACATATTGTATAAGGATGTAATTTTGGAACATCAATAACTGAAAAGGGTGAAGATCAAGTTATAGCAGAATTTTCATATGAGAATTTTTTTGTTGTTTAAGTTAAACAGGTATCAGTTCAAACTAGAGTATTATAACTTTATAATATTAAATGTAATCTCCATGGTAACTGTAAAGAAAATAGCTATAGTATGTATACAGAAGAAGATGAGAAAGTAATTTAAAAATATCACTATAAAAATCAACTAAACACAAAAGAAGTTATTAATAAAAAACAGAAAAGCTATAGGGCAAGTAGAAAATGTAGCAAAATTATGGAAGCAAGTCCCTCCTTACCAGTAATTACTTTAAATGTAAATGGATTAAACTTTCTGGTCAAAATAAAGAGATTGGCTGAAGGATTAAAAATATTATCCAACTACATGTTGTCTCTAACAGTTTAAATATGAAGATACAAATTGAAATTGAAGAAGACCTTGGAAGATGGAAAGATCTCCCATGCTCATGGACAGGCAGAATAAATATCATCAAAATGGCCATTCTGCCAAAACTGATCTATAGGTTCAATGCAATTCCCATTAAAATACCAGTAACATTCTTCAGAGACCTAGAAAAATCAATCATGAACTTCATATGGAGAAAGAAGACCTAGAATAGCCAAAGCAATTCTCAACAATAAGAAACATGCAGGAGGCATTACAATCCCAGACTTCAAACTATACTATAGAGCAATAGTAGTAAAAACAGCATGGTACTGGCACAATAACAGATATACTGACCAGTGGATTAGAATAGAAGATACAGAAACAAACCCACACATCTTTAATGAATTAATATTTGACAAAGGGGCCAAACACATATGCTGGAGAAAAGACAGACTTTTCAACAAGTGGTGCTGGGAGAACTGGCTAACCATTTGTAAAAAGATGAATCTAAACCCCTATATCTCACCAAACACAGGAATCAACTCAAGATGGATCAAAGACTTAGAAATTAGACCTGAGACTGTGAAGTCAATAGAGGAGAGCATAGGTTCAACGCTACAACATATTGGCACAGGCAGTAACTTTCTCAACAAAACCTCCAAAGCTCAGGAAATTAAAGCAAGAATAAACAAGTGGGATAGTATCAAACTAAAAAGTTTCTTCTCATCAAAGGAAACTATCAATAACCTAAAGAGGAAGCCGACAGAATGGGAAAGGATCTTTACCAGCCACCATTCTGATAGGGGGCTAATATCCAGAATATACAAAGAGCTCAAAAGACTCTACACTAGCAAAACAAACAACCCAATCAAGAAATGGGCAAATGAACTAAATAGACTTCACAAAAGAAGAGATACAAAGGGCTAATAGATACATGAAAAGATGTTCTTCATCACTGGCCATCAGGGAGATGCAAATCAAAACTACACTGAGATTCCATCTAACCCCAGTCAGAGTGGCAAACATAAAGAAATCAAACAACAACAAATGCTGGCGAGGATGTGGGGAAAGAGGAACTCTTTTACACTGTTGGTGGGAATGCAAACTAGTTCAACCACTATGGAGATCTGTGTGGAGATTCCTAAGAAAGATGGGAATAGATCCACCATATGATCCAGCTATACCACTCCTGGGTATCTTTCCAAAGGGGCTGAATTCAGAGAAATACAGCAACATATGCATACTATGTTCATAGCAGCACAATTTGTAATAGCCAAAATATGGAACCAACCCAGATCACCATCAACAGATGAATGGATAGCAAAACTGTGGGAAATACACACAATGGAATTCTATTCAGCCATAAAGAAGAACAAAATTATATCATTTGCAAGAAGATGGAAAGCCCTGGAGAACATTATGTTAAGTGAGATCAGCCAAGCACAGAAGGAGAAGGTACATATGTTCCCTCTAATATGCCCAAACTAGGAAACACAAAGGATACCAGTGGGACTCCAGATAATGGAGGGGAAATACCAGCAAAGTTTGAATGGAAAGATAGGAGAGGAGGAAGGCTGATCTTGATTAATGAGGGTCTACATCTGAACATGTGTAAAATTATGAATAAGACATGGTTAACCTGGACAACCATTGGTGGGAGGGGGGAAGGGAAAACGGGGGTGGGGGGGAGAGGGCACCAAATATAGTGTAAATGTATACTATTTATGTTCAATAAAAAATTGTTAAAAGAAAAAAAGTGAAAGAATAGAAAAAGATATTACAAACAAATAGTATTCAAATGAAAGTAGAGTGGCTATATTAATATGAGATGGAAAGACTTAAAAGTCAAAAACAGATTATGAGACAAGGTAATATATCACATATTAATGAAAGGCTCAACAGAAACAATAAACTAACAACATCTAACTGACATATACGGGACAGTCTATCCATAAACAATAGTATACACATTCTTCTCAAGTACACATGAAATATTTTCAACAATAGACAACATGTTAGAAGTAGAAAATGTGACATCACTTGGCAAGAGATTAAATCAGTAATCAATAAATCTCCTGCAAAAGAAAAGCCCTGTACTTTATAGACTCTCTGGTAGATTTTACCAAATATTTAGAGAACAATGAATTTTCAATATTTCTCAAACTTTTCCAGATTTACAAAAAAGACTGAACACTGCCTAAATCAACATATGAAGCCAGATTTTGATATTAAAGCAAAGACACTACAAGAAAACTACAGACCAATATTTTTCATGAATATAGATATAAAAATGCTTAAAAAAATACTAGCAGGCAGAATTCAGCAGTATATTAAAAGGACTATGTATTATGACCAAGTGGATTTTCCTCTTAGAATATAAGAAATGTAAGGAATGTAAGGTTAAACATACAAAAATTAATCACTATAATATACCACATTAAAAATCAAACAAGATTCACATTAACTCCTCAATCGATATAGTGGACAAAATTCAATACAATTTCATAATAAAAACAGTCAGCAAATTAGAAAGTATACAAGGAAATTCTTTCAATATAATAAAAGCCATATAAAACCAGTAATTACTTTAAATGTAAATGGCTTAAATGTAAAATTAAAAAATCTAAGGATTTTTAAAATGTAAATATTTTACATTTAAATGTAAATTTACATTTATACTTTTAAAATGTCTTTTTACATTTTTAAATGTAAAATTAAAAAACTAAAGATATTCCCCCAAATGGTTAATTTTAGTAAAGCAGTAAGATATAAAATCAATACATGAAAATCAATTATATTTCTTTGTACAACAAATAAGAAAAAAAAACTATGAAGATAATGAAGATAATTTGGTTTATAATAGCATTAAGCTGGGTGTGGTGGCACATGCTTTTAATCCCAATACTTGGAGGCTGAGACAGGAGGATCGCAGTTTCAAAGCCTGCCTCAGCAGCTTAGTAGGCTCTCAGGAACTTAGTGAGCACCTTTAGTGTTGCTAAAACAACTTTAGTGTTTCTAAATAAAATATAAAAATAGGTCTGGGGGTATAGCCCAGAGTTAGAAGGCCCCTGGGTTCTACTCCCAGTAACCTCCCCCCCAAAATTCAAATAACTGAAAATCAAATTTTTAAAATTTTTTATTGGTACATTGTAGTTATACATCTTAATGGAATACAAGATGGCTCTAGAGGCTTACCTACATATATCCTCATTTAGCCCTTTCCCAATTACCACCTCATTCTTTCCTCCCTCACTTCTTCTCATGTTTGGCTTAGTAATTGTCTTTGATATGTTTGTGAATGTACATCATGCACATTAGGGAATTTTCCTCTCTCCCCATCCCATCCCCCTCTGGTTACCTTATTTGTTCATCTATGGTTTCTTCTTTGTCTAGAGTTCCTCCCATGACCCTTTCTCTCTCTAGCTTCCATATATTAGGGAGAACATTCAATTTTTTGCTTTTTGTGACTAATTTTAGCATAATGTTCTCCAGCTCCATCCATTTCCATGTAAGTGACATAATTTTGTTCTTCTTTATGGTTGAGTAAAATTCCATTGTGTACATATCCCATAGTTTTGTAATCCATTCATTTGTTGATGGATAACTTGGCTGGTTTCATAGTTTGGCAATTGTGAATTGTGCAGCTATGAACATAGATATGAATGCATTAGTTTGGTAGTTTGGTTTCCATTATTTTGGGTGGATATACAGAAGTGATATTGCTAGATTATATGGTATTTTTACTCCTATTCTTATGAGGATCCTCCAAACTGTTTTTCAAAGTGGTTGCACTAATTTGTAATTTCACCAAAAATGTATTGATGTCCCACTTATCCACATCCTCAACAGCATTTGATGCTCTGTTTTTATTTTAATTTTTTAAAATTTTTTATTGGTGCATTCTATTCATACATCAAACTGGGGTAAAACAACTTGTGTGTACATACATGTACACATGGCTGATTTAACCCCCTACTCAATTCCCACCCCATTCCCTCCCCGTCCCTCCTTCCCTTGCTTGGCTTAGTGGTTGACTTCGATATGTTTTAGTACATTGTGTGTTTTAGAGATTTTCCTCTTCCCCCCTCCTTTCTCCTCCTTTAGGTTGCCTTGTTTGCTCCTCTATAGGATTTCCTTTTTCATCTAGAGTTCCTCCTATGACCCATTTCTCCCTAACTCTCACATATTAGGGAAAGCATTGGATTTCTTATTTTTTGTGACTGACTAATCTCACTTAGCATAATGTCCTCCAGTTCCATCCATTTCCCTGAAAATGATGTAATTAAGGTTTTTTTAATGGCTGAGTAAAATTCCATCGTGTACATATCCCACAATTTTGTAATCCATTCATCTGTTGATGGGACATCTTGGCTGGTTCCATACTTTAGCTATGGTAAATTGTGCAGCTATGAACAAAGATACACATGCATTAGTTTGGTAGTTTGGTTTCCTATCTTTTGGGTAGATACCCAGAAGTGGCATTGCTGGATCAAATGGTAGATTTGCTCCTATTTTTCTGAGGATTCTCCATACTGTTTTCCAGAGTGGTTGCACTAATTTGCAATCCCACCAACAATGTCTTAGAGTTCCCACTTCTCCACATCCTCTCCAGCATCTGTTGTTATTTGTGTTTTGAATGACTGCCATTCTAGTTGGAGTTAGGTGAAATCTCAGGGTGGTTTTGATTTGCATCTCTCTGATTGCCAGTGATGTTGAGGATTTTTTCATGCATTTATTGGCCATTTGAATTTCTTCTTTTGTTAAGTGTCTATCTAGTTCGTTTGCCCATTTTGTGATTGGATGCTTTGTTTTCTTAGTGTTGAGTTGCTTGAGTTCTCTGTATATTCTAGATATTAGTCCTCTATCAGTGGTGTAGGTGGCAAAAATCTTCTCCCATTCTGTTGGCTCTCAATTGAGATTCTTGATAGTTTCCTTTGCTGAACAGAAGCTCTTCAGTTTCATGCAATCCCATGTATTGATTCTCCTTTTAATTTGTTTTGCCTTTGGGGTCTTGTTGAAAAAGTGTTTATCTGTGCCAATGTGTTGCAGTGTTGGACCTAGGCCCTCTTCAAGGAGCTTCAACGTCTCTGGTTTGATTTCCAAGTCTTTGATCCATCTTGAATTGACTTTTGCATAGGGTGAGAAAGTGGGATTAATTTCCAATTTTCTGCATATGGTTAACCAGTTTTGTCAACACCATTTGTTGAAGAGGCTATCTTTTTTCCAGTGTATGTTTTTGGCCCCTTTTTCAAAAATCAATTGGCTGATAGTGTATGTTGCTCTGTTTCTAATGGCTGCCTTCTAAATGGAGTTAGGTGAAATCTCAGGGTAGTTTTGATTTGCATCTCTCTGATTGATAATGATGTTGAACATTTTTTCATACATTTATTGGACATTTGGATTTCTTTTGTGGAGTGTCTATTTAGTTCACTTGCCCATTTTTTGATTGGGTTACTGTTTTCTTAGCTGTGAGTTTCTTATTTTTCTGTATATTCTAGTTATTAGTCCTCTATCAGAGAAATAGTTGGCAAAAAAATTTCTCCCATTCTGTTGGCTCTCTGTTGAGGTTCTTGATAGTTTCCTTTGTTGTACAGAAACTCTTGTTTAATGCAATCCCATGTATTGATCCTCCTTTTAATTTCTTGTGTCTTTGGGGTTTTGTTGAGAAAGTTTTTACCTGTACTTATATGCTGAAGTGTTGGACCTATGCTCTCTTCAAGGAATTGAAAGGTCTCTGTCTTTCATCCATCTTGAATTGACTTTTGGCAGGGATTTGAGAAAGTAGGATTTATTTCCATTTTTCTGCATGTGGTTAACCAGTTTTTTTTTGTGTGTGTGTGGTACTGGGGGTGGAACCCAGGGGCCTTTCTACCTCCGGGCTATACTCCCAGACCTATTTTAGACTTTTATTTGGAAACAGGGTCTCCCTAAGTTGGTGAGAGCCTCACTAAGTAGCTGAGGCTGATTTAGAACCTGTGTGATCCTCCTGTCTCAGCCTCCCAAGTGCTGGGATTATAAGCATGTGCCACCATGCCCGGCTATGGTTAACCAGTTTTGCCAACACAATTTGTTGAAGAGATTATCTTTTTTTCCCCCAGTGTATGTTTTTAGCACGTTTGTCAAAATCAATTGGCTGCAAGTGTGTAGATTTACTTCTGAGTCTTCTATTCTGCTCCATTGGTCTATGTGTCTGTTTTTGTGTCAAAACCATGCTTTTTTTTTTTTTTTTTGCACTATGGCTTTGTAGTATAGTTTGAAGTCAGGTATTGTGATGCCTCTACATAGTTCTTATTGATGAGAACTATTTTGGCTATTCTGGAATTTTTATTGTTCCAAATGAATTTAAGGACTGATTCTCTCTCTCTTTCTTTCTTTCTTTTCTTTCTTTCTCTCTTTCTCTCCTTTCTTTCTTTCTCTCTTTCTTTCTTTCTCTTTCTATTTTGTGGTGTTGAGGATTGAACCCAGGAGCATTCTACCTTCAAGCTATACCTCTAGCCTGTTTTTTTTTTTCTTCTTCTTCTTCCTCTTCCTCTTCCTCTTCCTCTTCCTCTTCTTCTTCTTCTTCTTCTTCTTCTTCTTCTTCTTCTTCTTCTTCTTCTTCTTCTTCTTCTTCTTTTTTGGTGGTACTGGGGTTCCTGGAAGCCCTTCTACCACTGGGCTACACTCCCAGACCTATTTTTATATTTTTGAAACAGGGTCTCTTACGCCAGCGTGGCTGGTTTCAAACCTGCGCGATCCTCCTGTCTCCACCTCCCAAGCGTGGGGATTACAAGCGTGTGCCACCACGCCCGGCTTTATTCTTTATTTTGAAACATGGTCTCACTAAGTTTTGGAGGGCCTCACTAAGTAGCTGAGGCTGGCCACAAACCGGGATCCTCCTGTCTGAGCCTCCCAAGTACTGAGATTACAAACATGTGCCACCATACCTAGCTCAGGACTGATTTTTCTGTGTTTATGAAGAATGAGGAAATTAATTTAACCAAAGATGATGCTCAATAAAATCCACAAAGCATTGTCTAAATAAAGATATAAAATTAAAATTATCCCATATTGATAGGTTTGAAGACTTAATAATGAGTCAGTACTATACAAAATAATATACAGATTCCATATAATCCCTATGAAAACCATAATACTGTTTTTATAGAAACAGAAATTCTGATATTCACATGAAATCTTAGGAGATCACAAATAGCCAAAACAATATTGAAAAAGAAAAAGCAGATTGATACTTTCTTAATTCAAAACTTAGTACAAAGTTACAAAAATCAAAACATTGTGGTATTGGCATAAAATGTCATATATAGACTGATGGAATAGAGCAGCCCAGTAGTAAGTCCTTGCACATATGGTCAAATTATTGTTATTTATTGTACTAGGGAGGTCTCATTAAGTTTCAGAAGGCCTCACAAAATTTCTGAGACTGGTTGGGAAACTGCAATCCTCTTGTTTCAGCCTCCTAAGTACTGGGATTGCAGGAATGTGACACTGTGCCCAGCATGGTCAAATGAATTTTGATAAGAATGTTAAGACCATTCCACAGAAAAAATGATAGTCCTTTTATCAAACGGTGGTGATAAAACTGGATATCCACATGCAAAAGAATGAAGTTACATTCTTACCTACCATATTTAAAGACCAACTAAAATGGTTTAAAGACTTTAAACTATAAAACACTAGAAAAGGTGGGAACTTCATGACACTGAATTTGATGATTTCTTTGATATGATATCAAAAGGCAGAGACAAAAAGTTCATTAATAAGACAGAAAATAAAAAATTCATGCATCAGAACAATCAACAAAAGCAAATACCATAGAATGTAAAAATATTTGTTAATAATATCTGATAAAAGATTGATATTCAGAATATATAGATAAGCCGGATATGGTGGTACACGCTTGTAATCCCAGCATCTGGGAAGCTGAGACAGGAGGATCACAGTTCACAGACGGCCTCTGCTCCTTAGTGAGGCCCTTTGCAATTCAGTGAGACCCTGTTTCAAAATAAAGAATAAAAAATAGGGCTGGAGGTGTAGCTTGGAGGTAGAATGCCCCTGGGTTCCATCCCAGTTCTACAAAAAAGGAACCACAAAAAAAGAATATATAGATAACCTATAAAACTTAACAAGACAATTTGAATAAGCATTTGTCCAAAGAACAATACAAAAGGCCATCAAAAATACAAAAAATGCTCAACTGATCACTAATTATCAGGAAATAATAATTAAAATTATGATAAATTAGAATGGCTAATATTCAAGAAACAGAATAATAAGTGTTGAAAAGGATGTAGAAAACCTGGAACACTGCACTGTTGGTGGGGATGTTAAATTGTATAGCAATCACAGAGGGCACTATGGTGGATTCTCAGAACTAAAAGTGGAATTATATGATTCAGCAATTCTACTTTTCATTATTTCTATAGTTTGTCCCTCTGAAAATCATGCTGGAATTTAATCTACACTGTCAAATATTAAGAGGGTGAAAAATAATTTTGATTATGTTGCTTAGAGATGAGATCTTTGGGAGGTGATTAGGATTTATCTAATGAAGAAGAAGAATGAAGAGTAAAGCCAACATGTTTGGATACTGATGACTTTTAAAAGAAGAAAGACCACAGAATACACCCCTCTCTTCTTTTTACCGTATGATACTGAATACCACCTTGACTCTTCCAGCAAGAAGGTCATCATTATATTTGGCCCCTAGACTTTCAATCTGAACGTAAAGCCCAAGTCAACTTTTCTTTATAACTTCATTTTGTGGCATCATGTTATTAGCAACATGACATGAACTAAGACATGCAGAATGTAAAATAACTGAAAGCAGGGTCTTAAGGAAATGTTTGTGAATCTATGTAAATAAGATTATTATTTATAATAGTGGAAACCTGGAATCAACACAAGTGAACTTTCACGGATATACATATGATAGAATATTAATCACCCTTAAAAGGAAGGAAAGTATAATACAGGCTAAGTGAAAAGCTAATTACAAGAAGACAAAACCATATGATTATACTAATATAAGATACTTTGAGCATTCAAAACCATAGAGTTATAATTTGTGGTTGCAGGGCTTGGGGAAAAATATAAATGGGAAGTTATTGTATAATGGATATAAAATTTTAGTTTTACAAGATGAAAAGAGTTTTGATAATACATGGTGGTAATAGTTACATAACATTATAATTGTATTTTTTTTTTTTTTGAGGGTCTGGGGATGGAACTCAGGGGCATTCAACCTCTGAGCTACAGCCCCTGCCCTATTTTTTATTCTTTATTTTGAAATAGGGTCTTACTTAGTTGCAGAGGGCCTCACTAAGTAGCTGAGGCTGTCTGTGAACCACGATCCTCCCATCTTAGCCTCCCAAATGCTGGGATTACAAGCATGCACCACCACACCCAGCTTATAAATATATTTAGTGCCAATTAGGTACGTACTTATAAGTAGTTTAGATGGTAAATTGTATGATATATCTTACCACAATAAAACAAATGGAAAAAAGAGCCATGTAGAAATTCTGAGATTGAAGAATACAGTGATTTCCCTGAACAAAGAACTTCAATAGCAGACTTTATTTAAAAAAATCAGCCAATCAGAAGAACAAAATAGAGCAAAAGAGAGTATAGAAATATTTCAGAAATTCTGGGACATGGGATTTCTAGAAAAAGAGACAGAAAAGGGGCATAAAAGTTACTTAAATAAATGTTATTTACAGAAACAAAACAAAAACCAAAAAGCAAATATTGAAAAGAAATGAATATTCAGATCCATGAACACCAAAAAACCCAAAATAGGCTAAACTTACACTAAAACACATTATAATTAGATGGTCAACAGTTACAACAGAGAAGATTTTGAAAGCAACAAAAGAATGTGATTTATGATATACAAGAGAATCTTTATAAAACTATCTGGATTTTTCACAAGAAAGCATGCAGACCAACAAAGTGGGATGTTATATTAAAAGTACTGAAAGAAACAATAACAAAAAAACTCTCTGCCAGCAAAGAATGTTTTACCTAGCAAGGCTGTTCTTCACAAATAGATTCAGTTTCTACAGCTAAAATATTGTATACTTGAAATTTACTAAGAAGATAAAATTTACATTAAGTGTTATTACCATATATCAATAATAATAATAATAATAATAATAGATGTAGGAAGAAAGTTTGGGAGGTCATGGATGTGTCATGGCTTTGGTAGTGATTGTTTGTTTCATGGGTATATATTTATTCAAAACTTATCAAGTTTATACATTAAATATGTATAGCTTTTTATACATCATTCATACCTTAGTAATATAGTTTAAAACATTTTAATACAAATTATAATGACATAATAAAAAGAATTCAGTCATTTAATTAAAAAAGAACTAAGGACACTTAAATATGTATTATTAAGTTTAAAAAGCCAATATGAAAAGCCTATATAATTTCAAATTTATAACATTTAGAAATGACAAAACTATGGAGATAGTAAAAAAATGGAGGACAAAGTTAAGAGTAGAACACAAAGTGGTTTTAGAACAGATAAACTATTTTGTATTATAATTAAGAGTATATATAGTAATACTTGTCAAAACCTATAGAATGCATTACACCAAGTGTGAGCCCTAATGTAAACCACAGACAGTGATGATTATGTGTTAATGTAGGTTTATCTATGGTAACAAAAGTACACACTGGTGGAGGAGCTTGTAGATATTTAGCAGCTTTCTTAACTTTCCACTTAATTTTATTGTAAACATAAGACATCTTAAAAAAGAACATAAAATTTTAAAAGTATAAAAGGAAATAAAATTTATTTTTACTCATTTCCTCCAAGAGTAATAACTTGCATAACTATAATTAAATATCAAAACTGAGAAAATGATATTGATATAATTAACAGGGCTTACTCCAATTTCATCAATTACAGATGCACTTATTTGTATGTGGTATGTATGTAGAATTCTATATAATTTTATGATATGTGTAGATTTGCACAACTACTGCTACAATCAGAATTATTCCATTATCAGAAACTTTTCTGGGTTATTCCTTTACACCAATACCACTCCTGTCAACTATTCCTAACCTTTGGCAAGTACTAGTAGTATCTTCATCTCTATTTTTACTTCAAGATTCTATATAATTGACAGCATTTAACCTTTTAAGCTTATTTTCACAAATCTTTTTATATCAATAAGATACATTTTTATTGCTTAGCAGAGTTCTGTGGCAGTAAGCACCAGTTTATCTATTTACTTACTGAAGGATATTTGATTGTTCCTAATTTTTGGCTATTAGAAATAAAGGTACAATAACAGAGGGGGATGGGAAGGGGGAAGAGGGAAATTCCCTAATGTACATTATGTACATTCACAAACATATCAAAGTCAATCACTAAACCAAACATGAGAAGGCAGGAAGGGGAGGGAATGGGGTGGGATTTGGGTAAGAGCTAATTGGGTGATGTGTGCATGTATGCCTCTATCATCTTGTACTTCATTAAAATGTACAAGTACAGTGCACCTTACCCCCTCCTTCTCATGTTTGCCTTAAAACTAATACTTTTGGAAAGATCCGAGGAGTGGTATATCTAATTCATATGGTGTTTCCATTTTGGCCTTTTGCAGAATCTCTATACTGATCTCAATGATAGTTGTAGTAATTTGCAATTGCTCCAACAGTGTTTAAGAGTTCCTATTTCTCCACATTCTTACCAGTATTATTGCTTGCAGTCTTCAAAATTGCCATTCTTTTTTAAAATTTGTTTTATTGGTGCATTGTATTCATACATCATAATGGGGTAAAAATCTTGTGTAGACATACATGCACACATCACCCAGTTAGCCCCTACCCAATCCCCATCCAATCCCTCCCCATCCCTCTTTCCCATGGTTGGCTTAGTGTTTGACTTCATTTAAGTACATCATTTGCTTTAGAGAGTTTCCTTCTTTCCTCCTCCCATCCCCTCTAAATCCTTCTGGCTTTCATGACTTGGTTTGAAAAGTCTGGAGTGATTTTAATTGGTTTGCTTCTGAATGTCACTTGGCCTTTTGTTTTTGTTGCCTTTAAGATTCTTTCCCTGACTTCTGCATTGGTCATTTTGACTATTATGTGGTGTGGGGAAACTTTCCTCTGATCTTGTCTAAATGGAGTTCTATAAGTTTCCTGAATCTGAGTATTGATCTCTTGCTCTATGTTTGGAAAATTTTCTGTTACTACTCTTTGAAGAGTTTGTTGAGCCCCTTGGTTTCCCCTTCTTTTCCCTCCTCAATGCTAATTATCCTTAGGTTTGGTCTCTTAGGATGGGCCCATATTTCTTCAATTTCTAATTCCTGCTCTCGAATTGTTTTTTGTTATGAACTTTGTGTTTTTTTTTTTTTTTGAGTGATCATCTTCTAGGAATGAGATTCTATTCTCCATGTGGTCAAATCAATGGCTTATAATTTGAATTGATACCTTCAATGACTGCATTCTTTATTTCTTTTAGACTCTCTCTAAATTCTTTTCAAAAATCCTGTATTATATCTACAGTTACATTCCTGATTTGATCTTCTGCAGATCTCTGCATTTCTGTGTTATCAGGTTCTGTTATTGTGGGGTTGTGGGAGCTCATTGGTCCATTGTTGTTCCTCCTTCCCATGATTTCAGAAGTTTGTACCTGTTGCTTTTTGATAGATTTCTCTCAGTCTCTAGGTGTGAGCTGGTATATCCAAGGGCAAGTTGTATTTTATTCAACAGTGAAGGTTGAGTAAGGAGGGAAGTGAAGGGGTAAATTGAAGAATAGGGTAAAGTCTCAGATAGGGTTGAATAGTATGAGAATATGAGTTTGGTAAGGTAGTATGTTCTAGAGATTAGAGATAGTAAAAATATAGTAGTATTCTAGTAACCAATATAGAGTTTCTGGTATAGTGATATGAAGTGGATTTAATACAAGGGAGAGATAAAAAGAAGAATATAGAAAAGGGATAGAAAGAAGAGAGTGGGTATGTAGAAGGGAAGAAGCTTGAAAGAGGGTTAAAACAAAAACAAAAATAAAACAAGAAAACTCAAAAAAAATAAAAATTACCATTAAGAAGTCTCTCTGTGTAGATACTGAGTGCCCCTGGCTCCTTTCCCTCTGTGAGTCTGGTTCTCTGAGTCTTCTCAGTCTATGCAGATGGTCACTATCAATGGGGCTGGATGTAATATTGAGCAAAGGTCACCCTCCACACTTTGCACAGATTTGATATCTAGGTCTCTCCCTGCCTCTGTTGGTAGTGTATGCTTCTGGGACCAAACTCAATGTAGGAATCTCTGTTCTTTACAGGTAAGGCTGGGCTAGTCTGATTTCTCCCTGTTCACCACAACTGGGAGGTCTGTGGAGTTCCCGGAGGTCCTACTCATTGGGTTTAGTGTTAAGCTTAAGACTCCCCCCACACTTTCCACTGATTAGAGCTTGAGTCTGTCTGAGCTTCTGATATGTTTAATGGCAGATCCTACTCCACCTTCTCTGGTTTCTTCTCCAGGTCACCATGATTTCATTTATGGTGCTCTGGATCTTTGGAGGGTGTGGTAATCTCAGTCACCACTCTTCCTTCACTGGGTTGTTTTGCAAAGTCTCAGATCCAGGGAATTAGTCGGAGCTGTGCTAGGCTTTGGGGGCGCCATAATCTCTGCCACCACTACTCCTTCACTGGGTTGGACTGCAAGATTGCAGACCCAGGGAATTTATCAAAGCTGTGCAAGTCTCTGGGGGCGCAGCGCTGGGAATTCTCCTGCAGGTGCCACAGTTTCACTTACGATTTTGGTGCATGCTGGTCTAGCTCTCTGGAGGGTGTGGTGAACTTGGCTGCTGCTGGCAAGATGGTGCCCTGCAGCGCCCTTGGCTGTGAGGCTGGTGAATTTCTTTTTGGTTTTGAGCTCTGCTCTGAATCCATGAGGGCATGGTGAGCTTGGGTGCTGGAAGTTTTAGCCCGTCTTTGCACAGGAAGAACTGATAAATTACAACCAATTGATCTGCAGCTGCTCACTTCAGTTCCTTGCTTTCCTTTTCATTTCTGGAGTCTGGTGCTATGAGGCAAGATGGCGCTGGTATGGCATCTGCCGCCACAAGGCAGGCAGGTTTCTGCTCTCTGTTTGTTCTTCTAGTCTTCTTTTTCTCTGTCCCTTGTATTTATAGTTTTTATTCCTCTACTGGTAGTATTTTCTGGCTATGTAAAGTGCTGTTTTTTTTTCTTTTTTTCTTTTTTTCTTTTTTTTATTGGTGCACTGTATTCATACATCATAGTGGGATACAAACTTTTGTAGACATACATGCACACATCGCCCAGTCAGCCCCCACCCGATCCCCACCCCATTCTCTCCCCATCCCTCCCTCCCATGCTTGGCTTAGTGGTTGACATCTAGTATTATAGCAATTTATCCAAAATTAAAAATGATAATCTCACATAACAGTTTCATTTGTCTGATACCAAGTTTTTGATGACTTAAAGATAACATTTCAATATTTCTTTTTACTTTCTTTCTTACCAGAGAATATTTTTTTTCTATTTTTTTAGGTGAAACTATTATATATTTATATATTTATTTTTCAGAAAAAAAATATATCCTAATATGGAAAATGGACTCTAGATACCCAAAACGATCTTGAAAAAGAACAAAGCTAGAAGATATATATTTTCTGATTTCAAACCATATAAAGCTACAATAATTGAAACAGTGTAGTACTATTCTAAAGGCAGATATATAAACCATTGGAGTTAAATAAAAGCCTAGAGCTAAATTCTTCCCTATATTGTCAAGTTATTTTTGACAAGGTTTCCACGAACATTTGGTGGTGGAAATATTAATCTTTTAACTAAATATTGTTGAAACATAATAATTACATGGAAAAGAATAAAGTTGGACCCTTACCTAATCCCATATACAAATATTAACTCAAAATAGATAAAAGACCTAAATATAAATCTTAAGACTATAAACTTTTAGGAGAAAATCTGGGTCATAAAACCTCACAACATTGAAATTGGCAGTGATTTCTTGGATATGATTTCAATGGCACAGGCAACAGAAGAGTATACAAACTCCCTAAAAAAAAAAATATATATATATATATATATATATATATATATTGTATATCCAAAGACAATGTAAACAGAGTTAACAGTTACTAATAGAATGGGATAAAATATTTCCAAATGCTATATCTGAAGGTATATTAATATTCCAACTAGAAATCCTAAAAATTAACAACAATAAAGGCAAACAATACAATTTAGAGATAGGTAAAAGACTAACATAAATAATGAATCTCCACAGATAACCAGTCTTAGTTGTCTGTTGGATGGAAACTCTTGTTTCTCTGGTTCTGGTGTGTGTTACCTATTTCTTCTTTGTAGTTAATCTCTTTGAGTATTTTCTGTAGCGCTGGTTTTGAAGACATAAATTCCTTCAGTTTCTGTTTGTCATGGAAGCTTCTTATTTCTCCATCTAATTTGATAGAAAGTTTTGCTGGGTAGGAAATTTTTGGCTGGAAGTTGTTTTCTTTCAGAGTTTGGAATATGTTACTCCAAGCCCTTCTGGCTCTCATGACTTGGTTTGGGAAGTCTGGAGTGATTCGAATTGGTTTGCCTCTGAATGTCACTTGGCCCTTTGTTTTTGTTGCCTTTAAGATTCTCTGCTTGGCTTCCACATTGGTCATTTTGACAATTATGTGGCGTGGGGATCCTCTTCTCTGATCCTGTCTAAAGGGAGTTCTATAACTTTCCTGGATCTGTGTATCAACCTCTTGCTCTATGTTTGGAAAATTTTCTGCTATTACTTCCTTGAAGAGATTGTTGATCCCTTTGGTTTCACTTTCTTTTCCCTCCTCTATTCCAATTATTCTTAGGTTAGCTCTCTTAAAATGGGCCCATATTTCTTCAATGTCAGATTCCTGCTGTCGGATATTTTTTCCTAGATTAGAAACTATGCGTTCATTTTTGGAATGATCATCTTCTAAGAGCGAGATTCTGTTCTCCATGTGGTCTAATCGGTTGTTTGTGCTTTGAATTGAGGCCTTTACTTCATTAATTGCATCTTTTATCTCTTTTTGGCTCTCTCTGAGTTCTTTTCGAAGCACCTCTATTATTTCTACAGTTATTTTCCTGATTTGATCTTCTAGAAATCTCTGATTTTCTGTTTTATCGGGTTCTGATGTTGTGGGGTTGTGGGCATTAATTGCTCCAGTATTATTCCTCTTTCCCATGATTTCGGAAGTTTGTGCCTTCTCTGGGTTCTTCCCTTGGGTCACTATGACTTCACTTAAGGTGTTCTGGATCTCGAGTCTGTAGTATCTCAGATCCCACTACTCCTTTACTGGGTTGTATCACAGAGTCTCCGACCCAGAGAGTCGATAGAGGCTGCTTTAGACTGTGGGGGGTGCCGGGTTGCACGTTCTCTTATGGTGTGATATCTCTGCCACCGCCACTCCCCCACTGGGTCAAGTCCCAGGGAGTACAGTACTGGGATTTCTCCTTTGTGGCCCGCAATTTGACTCACTGTTCTTGAGTACGCAGATGTAGCTGTACTGGATTCGGTGAATTCTCTGCTGCTGCCGCCGGTGGCAATATGGCGCCACTGCCACACCCTCGGCCGTGAGACTGGCGTATTTTTTTCTTTTCTGGTTTTGATTTCCACTCTGAGTCCCTGCAGCGTGTGCTGAGCTCAGCCACTGGGAGCTTTAGATGCTCCCTGTGCCGAAAGATCCCGCCTGGCTGTTCCGCAGCAGCTCACCTCGGCTTGATGTAGCCGCCCGTTGAACTCGCTGCTGCCGCCGGCAGTATGGCGCTGCTGCCGCGGTCTCGGGCATGAGGCCTGTGTATCTCCTCTGTGGCTCTGAGCTCTTCTCAGTCTGCTTTCTCTCTGGAGCCTGGTGATTTTTTTGTTTCTCTGGTGATGGTATTTTCTGGCTATGAAAGGCGCTGATTTTGTGGTAATCAAAAGTGCTGTTTTGAGGCAATGAAAATCAAGTGTCTGCAGAACTCATAAACACTGCTTTTCTCGATTGCCATCTTCCTGGAAGTCCTGAAAACTGCCGTTCTAACTAGAATTAGGAAGAATCCCATTGTACTTTTGATTTGTATTTATATGATTGCTCATGATACCAAACACTTTTTGATATAGTTGTTGGCTATTTGCATTTCTTGAGAAGTGTCTATTCTATTTAATTGACCATTTTTATTGGGTTATTATCATTATTATTTGATGTTAAGTTTTTTGAGTTCTTTATATATTTTATATATTAGTCCTCTACCAGAAAATTAGCTGGCAAATATTTTTCTCCTATTCTGTAGGCTCTCTCTTCATGTTCTGCATTGTTTTCTTTGCCACACAAAAGGTTGCTAATTGATGCATCCCATTTATTGATTCTCTTTTTTATTTCCTGAGTTTCAGGGGGTCCTCTATCCTAAAACTATGTTATGCAAAAACATTAAATTCAGTCTCACTAATTGTTGTTATAGCACTAAGTCTAGGGATAAAAGCTCTTCTTGCATAGTTAAAAAAGCAATAAACATTTTATAAAGCATAACTGTCTAGAGAATGTTGCACTCCTTTTCATTTTCATTGTTATCCAGTTCAAGTCCTTATTTGGCACACTGGAATACCTTCCTAAATTTCTTGCTTCGTCCCTAATATCTGGAAAAAGAAATCTTACTAAAGCATGTTACGAAAAATCTATATTTTATACCAAGGTTTACACAGTCTGTAATGCACACAAATACACTTTTATTTTCTTTCAGAAGCCTTATGACTTGTAAATTTATGAAAAATGAGTTTTAAAAATGAAACATTTGGATGCAGGGGAAAAATAAGGAAAAGTTGATAAATAAGTATTAAGTTATATTTAGGTAGCATGAAAAAGTCTGGGGTATTATTACAGAGTATAAGTGACTGTAGGTAACAATTATCTACTGTACATTTCAAAAAGCTAGAAGAAATGAATTTAAAAGCTTTTGCCACAAAGAAACAATGACTGAGAAAATATGTGATTTGAACATTTATGTAATTTAAACATGTATTGAACATTACATGACACCTCATTAATATGTACAACTTTTATGTTTTGGGGTATCAGTTAAAAATAAAAAATAACTTCCGGGAAGATGGCAACTGAGAAAAGCAGCATTTTAGAGTCCTGCTAAAACTCGATCTTCGTTGCCACAAAATCAGCACTTTTTATAGCCAGAAAACATCATCAGCAGAGAAATAAAAAATGTAAACACAAGTGACAGGGAAAAAAAGAACTAGAAGAACAATCAGAGACCAAAATTCAAGCCTGCAATGCAGTGGCAGAGTAAGCTGGCACCATCTTCCCTCATAGCACTAGGCTCCAGAGGAAAGGTAAACAAGGAGCTGAAGTGAGCAGCTGCGGATCATTCGGGTGTAATTCAGCAGTTCTTTCAGTGCAAAAAATGCCTAAAACTCCTAGTGGTCAAGCTCATCACGCCTTCCAGGGATTCAGAACAGAGCTCAAAACCAGAAAGAAATACGCCAACCTCACGGCTGAGGGCATGGCAGCAGCACCATATTGCCAGCAGCAACAGCCTCAAGGCCGAGGGCATGGCAGCGGTGCCATATTGCCAGCAGCTACCGCGAATTTACTGCACCCTGCCACAGCTCCAGATCTGCATGCACAATAACCGTGAGTGTAATTGCGGCATCTAAAGGAGAAATCCCTGTACTGCACTCCCACAGACTTGCTCCGCTTTGATAATCTCATTGGGTCAGATATTTTGCAGTCCAAACCAGTGAAGGAGTAGCAGTGGCAGAGATACCACACCCTAGCCGCAGCTCCCTGTGGGAAAATGCCCAGCCCGGCACCCCCACAGTCTCACACAGCCTCAATCAACTTCCTGGGTATTAGACTTTGAGATACAACCCAGTAAAGGAGTAGTGGCGGCTGAGATACCACAAACTCGAGATTCAGATCACCCTAAGTGAGGTCATAGTGACCCAGGGAAGGCACAAAATTCTGAAATCATGGGAAAGAGGAACAACAAGAGAGCAATGAATACCCACAACCCCACAACATCAGAACCTGATAACACAGAAATTTAGAGGTCTCTAGAAGATCAAATCAGGAAAATAACTGTAGAAATAATAGAGGACTTTCGAAAAGAATTCAGAGAGAGTCAAAATGAGATAAAGGCTGCAATCATTGAAGTAAAGGCCTCAATTCAAAGTATAAACAATTGATTAGACCACATGGAGAATAGAATCTCGCTCCTAGAAGAGGATCACTCCAAAAACAAATGCATAACTTATAACTTAGAAAAAAAATCAGACAGCAGGAATCTGACATTGAAGAAATATGGGCCCATTTTAAGACAGCTAACTTAAGAATAATCGGAATAGAGGAGGGAAAAGAAGGTGAAACCAAAGGGATCAATAATCTCTTCAAAGAAATAGGAGCAGAAAATTTTCCAAACATAGAGCAAGAGGTCGACACACAGGTCCAGGAAAGTTATAGAACTCCCTCTAGACAGGATCAGAGAAGAGGATCCCCACACCACATAATTGTCAAAATGACCAATGTGGAAGCCAAGCAGAGAATCTTAAAGGCAACAAAAGCAAAAGGCCAAATGACATTCAGAGGCAAACCAATTAATCACTCCAGACTTCCCAAACCAAGTTATGAGAACCAGAAGGGCGTGGAGTAACATATTCCAAACTCTGAAAGAAAATAACTTCTTGCCAAAAATTTCCTACCCAGCAAAACTATCTATCAAATTAGATGGGGAATTAAGAAGCTTCCATGACAAACAGAAACTGAAGGAATTTATGCCTTCAAAACCTGTGCTAGAGAAAATACTCAAAGAGATTAACTACAAAAGAAATAGGTAATACACACCAGAACCAGAGAAACAAGATTTTCCATCCAGCCGACAACTAAGCAAAGAAGAATATATTCATGTGTTTATTGGTTAAAATCTTTGGAGATTCATTATTTATTTTAATCTTTTACCCATTTCTAAATTGTATTTCTAAATTTATTTGTTTGCTTTTATTGTTGCTAATTTTTAAGATTTCTATTTGGAATATTAATATACCTTCAGATATAGCACTTGGAAATATTTTATTCCATTCTAGCAGTAACTTTTAACTCTGTTTACATTGTACAATATTTATTTTATTTTTTAGGACGCTTGTTTATTCTTTAGTTTCCTGTGCCTTTGAAATCATATCCAAGAAATCACTGCCAATTTCAATGTTGTGAAGTGTTATGACCCAGGTTTTCTCCTAAAAGTTTATATTCTTAAGATTTACATTTAGGTCTTTTATCTAGTTTGAGTTAATATTTGTATATGGTGTTAGGCAAGGGTCCAATCTTATTATTTTTCAGGTAATTATTATCTTTTAACTATTTAGTGAAAAGATTACTATTTCCTTCACCAAATTTTCTTGGAAACCTTGTCAAAAATAAATTGACCATATATGGAAGATTTTATTTCTAGGTTTTTTATTTTACTCCACTGGCTTATATATCTGCCTTTATAGCAATACTACACTATTTCAATTATTGTAGCTCTATAAGGTTTGAAATCAGAAAATGTACATCTACTAGTTTTATTCTTTTTTGAGAGTGTTTTGGGTATTTAGAGTTCATATTTCTTGTTAGGATAGACTTTTTCTGAAAAGAAAAATGTACGATAGTTTTACCTTAAAAAAGAAAAAAGAAAAAAAAATCCTCTGGTAAGAAAGAAAGCAAAAAGAAATACTGAAATGTTATCTCTAAGTGATCAAAAGTTTGATATCAGACAAATGAATCTGTTATGTGAGATTATCATTGTTAATTTTGGATAAATTGCTATAACATTATATGTCAACCACTAAGCCAAACATGGGAAGGAGGGATGGGGAGGGGATGGGGTGGGGATTGGGTAGGGGCTAACTGGGCGATGTGTGCATGTATGTCTACCCAAGTTTTTATCCCATTATGATGAATGAATACAGTGCACCAATAAAAAAAAGAGTAAAAATAAATAAATAAATGAAAAGAAAAAAATTAAAAATAAAAAATTAACAAATGTGACTAGTAAACATGATACTAATTTTAGAACTAATGATATTAATTTTAGAACAATGATAATGTTCATAAAATATATTTAATAAAATCCTACAGCAGCCAGGCATGGTGGTGCACGCTTGTAATCCCCGTGCTTGGGAAGCTGAGACAGGAGGATCACGCAGCTTCGAAGCCAGCCTCAGCTACTTAGTGAGGCTCTCAGCAACTTAGTGAGACCCTGTTTCCAAATAAAAATATAAAATGGGCCTGGGAGTATAGCCCAGAAGTAGAAAGCCTCTGGGTTCCACCCCCAGTAGCACCAAGAAAAAAAAAATCATACAGTGAATGCAAAAAATTTTTTCATTAAAGTGATAGTGTTACTACATGTCTCTCATATATATATAAATTTTTGTAATTCATCTTTGCTTAAAATATACATGAGGGATAGAACTTTGACTGGAAATTTTGAGAGGCAGTTATATTGAAAAAGACTGAATTATGATATGTGCATATATAAATGTCACTATGAATCCCAATATTATACATAATTCTAATACACAAATAAAAATTAATAAATGTTTATTAATAAAATATGCCTGACCTCCAGATTAAAATTATAATATAAATCCTCTTTTCTGCTTATAATAAATATAGGAGTGGATTGGCAATGTTCTTTATTCTCCACTAGATAAAAATTATAATAGTTAGAAATTATGTGAATGAATATTATGAATGTATATTTTTCTAAAGAAAAGTTTTATTACTCTTTAAATAGTTTTCTTTTGGTATTTGTCACTATATGATGCATAAAATGATAGGCAATTTTATGACTAGAAACTTTCCAAACATATAGGCTTTGTTTAAAATCTAGTTTTGCTAGTAACTATCTGACCTTTAGGCAAGTTTGAATTTTTCATAGCACTGACTTATTCATTTTTAAAGTGGAATAATATCACCTACGTTATTTCAGAAAATATGTACAAATCATATGGCATAGTGTCTGACATATAGGAAGAGGTTAATAAATGAAGCTATAATGTTGATCCTTTTGACATCAATTATGCTTATAAAATACTAATGCATTTCATTAATATTAATGTTCAACTAAAGACAATAAACTGGGTGCAGTGACACATGACTGTAATCCAAATACTTGGGAGGCTGAGACAGAAGGATTGCAAGTTGAAGACAGCCTCAGCAATGTAGCAAGACTTTGTTTCAAAATAAAATAGGGCTGGAGGTATAGCTCAGTGGTAGAATGCCCCTGGGTTCAATCCCTAGTACCAAAATAAATAAATAAATAAATTAATTAATTAAATTAAATTAAAAGAAGAAAAATGATAATAGCTAATATGTTAGTGTTTTGTACTTAAAAATACAATTACCTCATTTAATAAAATTTACATATAATTAAAGTTGTCCCTTGGTACTTGGAATAGGTTGGTTCTAGGACCCCCACAAATTACAAAATACTTGGATGTTTAAGTTCCTTAACTATAAAGATGTAGCTGAGTGTGGTGGTACATGCTTGTAATACTGGTACTTAGGAGGCTGAGACAGGAGGATCCGAGTTTGTGGGCAGCCTCAGTTACTTAGTGAGGTCCTCTACAACTTAGTAAGATCTTGTTTCAAAAATAAATAAAAAATTGGGCTGGGGGATGGAGCTTGGAGGCAGAATGCCCCTGAGTTCAATCCCTAGCAACACACACACACACACACACACACACACACACACACACACACACACAGATATATATATGTAATTCTGCATATGACCTATGCACATTCTCCTGAATACTTTAAATCATTGCTAGATTAGTTGTAATTAGATGTAAATGCTATGTAAATAGTTATGCTTATTTTTTTAGGGAATGGGTACAGGGAGATGTCTGTATAGGTTCAGTACAGGTATAATTTTTTAGAAAAATATTTCAGATTGCTAGTGGCTAAATCCAAAGGTGTAAAACTTATGAACATGAAGATTAAATTTTAGATGTCATAAACTATATGTATTGTAATAGCTACTTACTTTAGACAGAAAGGAATAGGATATGTAAATATTATGCATAAAATTTTGGTATCATGTTCTGTGGCTGATGTTCAAGTATTGACTCTATTATTAACTAACAACATAATCTCATTTTCTGCTCTATGTGGGGCAAAAAAAAAAGATTGGGAATTGTGACAACAATCAGAGAGAGTTGCTAAGAAAATTTTAAAAAGCATAAAACAGTTTTCAACCTCTGAAGATACAAAGATAAATTATTGTATTTTTGTTGTAGCTATGACATTAGTAGGGCTTAATGTTATGGCTTTAAGTCAGAGTAAAGGAAATAAAATTAAAAGTAATGCAATGAAATTTCAAAACAAAATCAATCAAACAAAAGAAAACATATTAGAACAAGGAGACAAATTCTCTAAATGAAAACTTTATAAAGGCCTATTTAATAGCTTATAAATTTTCTTTCAGAGTGAGACAATATATAATGCTGTAACCACCACAATAAATAAACTGAGTCAAAATTTAACTTTTCTTAAATAAAAAATAACCAGAATTCCATTTATATATGTATATATGCATGTATAAATATATATATGTGTGTTTATATAATTTTTTATATATTTTTAAATTTAAATACTATTTAATTATTAATTTATTATTAATTTTAAATAATACTAATATACACAATAGGGAAAGTAACTCTAGAAAATTATACTTATTTACATCATTACAGTCACAAAAGGTCTATATGTGTGGCGACTGAATGTTTTAAAACATTTTCATGATAAAAAGAAAACAAAACATTACATACCTCAGTGTGTAATGATTTATAAAACATAATTTTGTAAAATGATTATTAACAAACAAAATGTTGAATGCTGCCAACAGAACTGTATGGTGATTTTTAAGAAAGCCTTTTGGAACGCTATTAAATACTGCCATCTAGGAAAATTGCGTTATTCATGGATTGGTTGGTAAAAAATGTTCAGCCAAATGAATGCAAGAAAACTTAAAATTGTTGGCTTTTGCCTACCGTACCAAGATCAGCCTTAAGATCTGTTGGCAGACTTAACTTTCTTGATCCTTTAACTGAAACAACAGAAAAAGGAAAAAGGCAGTTGTTAATTATATAAAACTAAAAAGGAGTGTGGGGGAACAGTATGTTTTATAGCATAATTATTAATATTTTGATGACCATTACATTTAGTGAATATGTATGAAAGCTGAAATATTGTCCCAATATTAGTTGGGTTGCCATTCAATAGTAAATATTTAATATACAAACAGAAACATGACAAAAGCAATTGTTCTTACAGTAAATAAGTACATATTTACATAGGTTCTTTTACATGTGGTGTCAGAAATAATTTACTTAATTTGGAAAGAACTAAAGATTTCATACAAATATAAGAGATGAAGACATACTGAATAAAATGTATAAATCATACCACAAATGACAATGAAAGGGTGAAAAATAACCCTCTCAACACTGAGTAGATGAAATAATGACATTAATATTAGAATACTGGGATGCTGAGTTAAGTAGATTAAAAGCTTGAAAATATAAAATATTTGAAAGTGAGTTTAATCCTATTATTACAAATCAAGCTATCTATAAGAAAGTCTATAGTCAAGAAAACTAGAATTCATTGAAAGACATCCTCTTATCAATTAATAAAAATTTTACATTGGGCTCACCAAAAACTATTTAATGGGAATACCTGTTATTATAGGGAAAAAGCATTAGGGAAAATTACATTAGATCTTTTATGTACATACTTTATTATGAAGATCCAAATTGACTGCCAATTAATTTAGCGCTTCTAATGAGTGGCTTCCTTTACAAGTAGAAATTATATTTAAAAATAAAAATGCAGGATGATACAGCAGGAAGAATATTATTTAAAATAAGAAAAAAACCTTCATAAAGTTTTGAATTGTTATCACCTTGCTCAACAATGTTGGGAAAAATCCCTTCATCAGTCTGCAGCACAATTTTCTTATCTGCCAAATAGTATCGTTGATATCATCTCTGATGTTTCAGCTTGAATATGATGTATAACACATTTTACAATTGGTTTTATAAAGCTTAAAATAGAAACCTAAATATATTATTCATGTGTTATGAATGACTTTCTTTAATTTTACTTCAACCATTTATACATTTCAAGTTATACTGAAAATGTATTCAGAATACTTATTAATCCTTAATTCCTAGAAGTGGCACTAAGTTTCTTCGGTTGCTTTAAGATCTGGCATGTGATAACAATAATCAGCTACTTTTTATTGCCCTAGATATTAGAATTGAGAAGAATTGGTAAGTGGTAAAGAAAAGTAGGTTGAGCTTGAATAGAAGAATTTTTTTTTGCAGCTGAGGCTGTCTGTGAACCGTGATCCTCTGGTCTCTGCCTCCCAAATGCTGGGATTACAAGTGTGTGCCACCATCCCCGACACTTTCTTCACTTTATTTACTGCTACCTAAGCTAAAGTATTCACACCATTCTCATTTAATAATGTTAGACAAAGGAGAGAAAATAGAAACTTCTTACTACTCATTGGTTTAACAGTATGCATATGGAAGAGAGCTGAAGAATCCTGGCACAAAGTATTTTAGAGACTGATGTGGTGGCACATGCCTATAATTCCAGAATTTAGGAGGCTGAGACAATAATACTGCAGGTTCAAGGAGGGCCTCAGCAAATATTGAGAGTCTCATCAACCTAGTGAGAGATTGTTTCAAAATAAAAATAAAATAGGGCTGGGAGTGTATCTCAGATTGAACTCCTGGGTTCAATCCCTAGTACAAAAAAATTTTTTTTAGAGGTCATCTAAATATCCTATTCAAGCAAGTATTTCTCCTACAACTTTCTTGGCATTCTACTGTTTGACTAATTCCATGATCAAAACCTTCAAAGGTATGAAAAAAATTCTGATTTTGAGTTGCTATAATTGCTAGAAATTTTCTTCTGTTCTATGTTGAAAATATTTCTATACTCTAGAACTATCTCTATCATTTATCAACTAGTCTCAGTTCTAATATTTGGAGCAATAAAGATTAATTCCTTCTCTCACATGTCAAATCTTAAAATTCCTGAAGAGATTTGACACCATTTCCAGGTACTCTCAATCAGAAGGAATTTGCATTTTCTGAAGTGCTGATAGTGAGACTGATGTCAAGATGTTGACAGATTACATTTTGAGAAACAATGTTTTAAGATTTCATGAATATTAATACCCTACATGACTTTTCTGTGACCCTTCCATAAGAAGCACTTATGAAGGTGCATCTCAGATTTTCCATACAAGAGAAGCCATACTGTCCTTAGTTGTCTAGTTATAAATATAGATATAGATTCCACTTTTCTGGGTTTTAAAAAGTGATTATAATTAAACTCTTTAAAGTTAATGGGTTTTTAAAGTTCCTTTCTTGATTAATTAAAAATTTCCCTCAAAATCTTGATCTACCAGGAATAAAAGGATAGTAATGCCTCTATTAGAAGAGAATACAGAAATATACTTTCACATATAAGAGTATACTACATTATACTCATATCTCTCTTCATAATAGTACTTCCTAAGATCCCACTCTATTCAAGAATGACATCACGTACTTGATTCATAACAGGCTTATTGTCTATAAAAATGACTTAAGTCACATTATGCATTCTCACAAAGAATGATTTCTTTAATATTTCACATCTTGAATAACTACCTGTCTTGGCTCATAGAAAATAACATAGCAAATAATAATATAGGTAATTAGCTGGGGACAAGGAATGCTGTTTCAGCAAACATTAGACTTGTAACAGTTTGATTTCTTATGACCTTAGTCCTGTTAGATTCTGGGAACTTTGTCAGAAAATTCTTGTTACTTTAACATGCTGTGCCATACATTTTTCAAATATAAATCAAATTTAAAACAAAGGAAAGAAAATTAATCACATTATAAAAATATGAATTTTATTCTATGTAAATTAAACCTCAATAAATCTGACTTTAAGAAAGCATCCCTAGAGATAGTAACTTACTAATCATATCAGTTATGACTTACCTAGAGTTGTTAAGATGGCATTAGAGATCAAATATTATATAAATAAGTAAAAAGACTGGCTTAACAACATACTTATTACTATTGATCTATACATTCAGGTGTAAAGATCAGATGAGGCCAAGCGCCACAACAGCACCAGATTATAACCCTTTATAAAACTATTAATCTAGCCGGGCGTGGTGGCGCACGCTTGTAATCCCCATGCTTGGGAGGCAGAGACAGGAGGATCACGCAGGTTCGAAGCCAGCCGCGCGCGCTGGCTTAGGAGACCCTGTTTCCAAATAAAAATGTAAAAATAGGTCTGGGAGTGTAGCCCGGAGGTAGAAGGGCTTCCAGGAACCCCAGTACCACCAAAAAAGAAAAAGAAAAAAAAACTATTAATCTCTACTGCGAGATTCATGTACCCCCAATTTAATTTAAATTATAGTAATGAAGTAGGGTAATCAGTTTGGTAGCACATAGCTTATTCCAGAATGTGGTTATATGCTTAGCCCCAAATATGAAGGTAACTTCATGTCGTATAATATGTTTTTTGCCTAGGTGGCTTCATGTGTCTTAATTATATCATCTCCTTTAACATGTGAATATGCCCTTCTTGCTAACCTACTTCAATTTAAAGTCAGTAGATAGTGAAGTTTGGTTCATCAGAGGGATGTAGTACTGGCTTCAAGTAAGTCTCAATAAGACCCTTGGTTTTCAATGTCATTCTTCACACATAGAAAAATCAGTTCTTAAATTCAATTGGAACAACAACAACAACAACAACAACAACAACAACAACCCCAGAATAGCCAAAGTAGTTCTCAGCAATAAGAATCAAGCAGGAGCCACCACAATACACGACTCTAAATTATACTACAAAGCCATAGTAATAAAACAGCATGGCACTGGCAAAAACAAACAAACAAACAAACAAACAAACAAAAAACAGATACACAGACCAACAGAGCTGATAAAAGACTCAGAAACAAATCCACACACAGCCAATTGTTTTTTTGACAAAGGGGCCAAAAAAATACACTGAAAAAAAGATAGCCTCTTCAAAAAATGGTGTTGGCAAAACTGGTTAACCATAAGCAGAAAATAGAAATAAACTCCACTTTCTTACCCTGCACAACAGACAATTCACGATGGATCAAAAACGTGGAAATCAGACCAGAGACCTTGCAGCTCCTTGAAGAGCATATGTCCAATACTTCAACGCATAGACACAGGTAAAAACTTTCTCAACAAGACCCCAAAGGCACAGAAAATTAAAAGGAGGATCAATACATGAGATTACATTAAACTAGAGTTTCTGTACAGCAACAGAAACTACCAAGAACGTCAACAGAGAGCCAATAGAATGGGAGAAAATTTTTGCCAACTATTCCTCTGATAGAGGACTAATAACTAGAATACACAGAAAACTCAAGAAACTCACAGCTATGAAACAAATAACCCAATCAAAACTGGGCAAGAGAACTAATAGACACTTCACAAAAGAAAAAATTTAAATAAATGTATGAAAAAATGTTCAACATCATTAGTAATCAGAGAGTTGCAAATCAAAACTACCCTGAGATTTCACCTAACTCCAATTAGAATGGCAATTGTTAAAAACACAACAACAAATGCTGGCGAGGATGTGAAGAAGTGGGAACCCTAATACATTTTTGGTGGGATTGCAAATTAGTACCACCACTTTTTTTTTTTCTGGGAGTACTGGGAATGGACCCTAGGGGCATTTCACCTCTGAGCTACACCCCCAGCCCTATTTTTATTCTTTAATTTGAAACAAGTTTTTACTAAGTTGCAGAAGGCCTTACTAAATAGTTGAGGCTGTCCATCAACCTGGATCCTCCTGTCTCAGCCTCCCAACTACTGGGATTACAAGTGTGTGCCACAATGCCTGGCTAGTGAAAACACTATGGAAAACAGTATGGAGGATTCTCAAAAGAATAGAAAGGAACCTATCATATGATCTAGCAATATCACTTTTCAGTATTGACTCAAAAGAATAGAAACCAAACTTCCAAACTAATGCATGCATATCTATGTTTACAGCTGCACAATTCATAATTGCCAAACTATGGAAGATGTCCATTAACAGATGAATGGATTTCAAAACTATGAGATATATACACAACAGAATTTTACTCAGCCATAATAAAGAACAAAATTACATCATTCGCAGGGAAATAAATGGAACTGAAGAGCATTTGCTAAGTGAGATTAGTCAGTCACATAAAGTAAAAAATTGAATACTCTTGCATTATTCAGAATCTAGGGAAAATAAGGGTCACAGCAGGAACTCTAGACAAAGAAGGAGAAACCACAGATGAGCAAATAGGCTACCTGAGAGGGATGGGAGAAGAAAAGAGAAAAATACCCTAATGTACATGATGTACATTCATAAACATATTATCGTCAATCACTAAGCCAAACATGAGAAGGAGGCAGGAGGAGGGAATGGGGTGGGAACTGGAGAAGAGTTAAATGAGTAATATGTACATGTATGCCTCTACTATCTTGATGTATGGCTACAATGTACCAGTAAACAATTAAAAAAGACCCTTGGTTTTTACAGAAACAGGAGGAAGCTTTAAGTGTGAGCATGTCTACTATTTTAATGAGAAATAGCATAATACTAGAAATTTTTAATTAAAAGCTACTGATTAGTTGTTTCTTGAATAACTGGATTTACTTTTTGATTTCTACTTTGTTTTGACTAAGTTACAACTAACATTTCGAGTCTAGAATGGTCAAAGGGACAAAGCTCAGTTTTTTTAGGCCATGGGTATTCACTATCACTTTTATAATAACCACTATGGTATATTACTGAGCATCTACATTCTGGATCCAGTAAAAATTTCAAGTTAAGAATTTTGCTAAAGTTATAATGATAAAAAATGACTGGATAAGATTGAACTTTTCTGACTTTAAAGCTATCCTTTTTCAACTAAGCAACACAATTTTCTTGGCTAAGAAGATACCATCTTCTACGTTAAAACTTGTTTTGATTACAATGTCTGTGAAGTTTACCAATGAATTGCTTGATTATTTAATTGACTTGTTTGAATATAGTAATAAATTTCATTTGTTTTTATCTTTCCTAAAAGATGAAATACCTTCTATGAATAAAAGCAAAGTTAAAAAATTTAAATAAATATTATGAGGTCACCACACCATAGTGGAGCCCTGAAAAGACCAAATGTTTTTACTTTTGTTGCCATTCCTCCTCTTTGTAAACTTCTTTTTCCCCAGAAGTGGCTGAGATATAGTTCAGTGGAGAAGTATTGTATTAGAATTTGCTTCAGCATAAAAATTTTCAGTGTCATGACTACCACTACCATAAAATATGTATTGTATTTCTATCTAGACAATGTTAATGGTTCAATGACTATTAATATATACTTTCTCAGTAATTATAAAGCTATTTCTGTTTAGTTTAATATTTATCTTGAATTGTAAACTTCCACAGATAATTCAAAAAATTGTAATTCAAAAAACTAAAAATTTCAACTTTTTAAAAAAAAACAATATGAGACCTATAATTTGGTATCAAGTAATGTAGATGAAGTAATTAGGGGGCTCTGAAGTATGAAGAGTTGGATTCAGACTAAGTCATAATTAGCAGGTTAATAATTGGCAAGTTATAGAAGGATGAGCAGATTAACTTGGGGAAGTTATATAATTTTTTGATTAGCCATAATTTTTCCACCCACATTAAATAAGAATAATACCAACTTTACAGGGCTGTTATGAGGATTAAATAAGAGACATGAAAAATACTTCATTTTCATAAAGTGTTATGCAAATGTAGGTCACAGTTTCTAGCAAACAAGGGTTAATACATAAAAAATTTGATAATAATGTTAATTATACAAACTATAAAGAACCAAAAATCATTTTCAAAATCAATTTCCTGGAATTTAAGTAGTAAGTTATTTTCTTTTGATGTTTCATGCAAAGTATATTAAAGTTCTTTTGAATTTCTTTGTTAAAACATCAAATTTCTTTATTAAAACATTATTCATAACTCAGCTACTCTTTACTTTCTAATTGTTCAGATCCCATATGAACTAAATTGTTATTGTTTTTAATTCTCATATTTTCTCATTTAATTAAAGAATACCAGGGAAAAAGCATAGACTTTACAACCAAAGTAAACTATCTTTGAATACCACCTCTGCTTATTTATATACTCTGAGCTTTAGTTTTCTAATCAGAAAAAAATACGTAACCCATGATATTATATAAGAAAAAAAGAAAATACTGTTTGAAAAACTGAGTAATAATTGTCTTTATTTTTCTTAGCAAATGACTTTATTTGAGGTCTATAATATTAATCATTCCTTAAAGTTACAAATCTGGCCATGACCATTTTTAAATGAATGCCTAATTTAAGGAGGCTGTACAACCAGTGTTTGAGACTGTTGTGGTCCCCATGGACAGTATCAAATGTCAATAATGGCATAACATTGGGATTATAAAACCTTCCAAAAGGGAGATCTTTAGTGGAGTTTCCATGATCATCATGGTTGTTGCTGATTATACAAAATATCTCAATGTATTGTGAAGAGTTACAAAGAATTTTTATAAAATTTAACTATTTTTTACTCTAAGTATTCTTTAAAATCTCTGTTCACCCCTTCTTATTTTCTTATGGCCCTGATGAAACAATTCAGGTTTAGAATAAAAAGAACTCTATTAAAATTATATGGAACATTTTAAAACTTTTCACAAAAGCCTCAGGAATTCCTATCTTTTATATCATGAAATCATTGTCTCAGATTTCAATAACTGCTACAGAGAAAATTATCTTAGTTTACCACAAGAGACCTGTGTTTTCCGCACATGAACGAAAAAACTTAAGACAGATTGTGAAGCACAAAATTGTGGAGATATGGATATTTTGTTTATTCATAAAAAAGATTTTCACCTTCACCTGGTAAGTGATGTACTTGATTCCTTTGTCTCACAGCTGGTATTTCATTCCTATAAAAGCCTGGTGCTGACTCAGGAGTTCTGGTAGCAAATCCTAAAGGAAGGGAATACAAAACTATTGGAATGTAATTTCTTAGCCCAAGTGAACCAAGAATTTTTACCTTAAAGGTGAATTTCATAATAACTATATGAAAAAGTCTCTATTTTGTGCCTTTATCTGAAATAAACATAGGTACTGCCACCACTGAGGACTAGAGGAAAGAATAATATTCTCTGGAGGGTATAGTCGGATTTTATATACAAAGAATTACGTAGAAAGAGCATCTAAACTAGACTAAGATCCAGCTCTAGAATAAGTCTGAGAACAACAGAGTCCTTTGTTACTATTTTGTCACACTAAACTCTTTGACATCCTGACTAAGATATCTTTTATAGAGAAAAATAATTCTGTGACCCTAGGCCTCACTTGGACTTGTTAGCATAGTAAGTCTGTTGTAGACTATAGACAGTGAGAATTAGAAGGATCTATGACTATAAAAGTGGTAGCAGTGTCAAGACCTGATAGTAGAAAAGGGTAGAAAAGGGTATTCATCTGGGAAAAGGATTAGAAAAGAGGCACACCTTCTGAAGACAACCCTACACTTCAAAGTTTGGTAAGTTTCCAACTCTTTGTCTCAAAAGAGGGCTGTTTTCTTTAGGGAACTGAAATTCTCTACAGCAGGCAAGTGGAGCTAGGGCTAAATGTTAGTACAACTCACTTTCATAGAATGTTTTGATTAATTAATTAATTAATTTATTTATTTTGGTGGTACTGGGGATAGAACCCTTCTACCTCCAGGCTACACTCCCAGACCTATTTTATATTTTATTTGGAAACAGGGTCTCTTAAGCCAGCAAGGCTGGCTTCAAACCTATGTGATCCTACTGTCTTCGCCTCCCAAGCACTGAAATTACAAGTGTGCACCACCATGCCCAGCTCATGGAATGCTTTTAAAGGACATAAACTATATAATACTACCTCATGAGTTAAACAGGACTGTGAGCCTTTAAAAAAAATATTGGAGAGATTCAAAATGGCAACTGCATGACGCAGCACATCTCAGTAGCTGAAACAAATAAAGTTCAACTACTGAGAAGGCAGCATCTTAATGAACAAAATAAATATAGCTCATGACCCAAAACAGACCCATGAATCATGGAGGAAGGAATCCAGTAACTCTGAACTGCGAGATCCACTGCAAAAAAGCCCAAGTGCTCAATGACCTGCTGCTGATGTGGCCAGCTGTTGGTGCCATCATGGGCCATGGGCCCAGACTGCAAGTCTTGGCACAGAACTCCAAGAAATTCAGAAAACACACACACACACACACACACACACACACACACACACACACACACACCCAAGAGTTTGAAAGTGGCCATAGAGCTCCAACATGTTAGGCAGCGAGCTGCACCAGAGCACCTGAGAGACACTGTTTGCTCACCAGAGGTGGCATACGTAGAGGCAAAGCGAGACCTCCAGAGACCCAGAACAGGATCAGGTGTGTGTGCCCAGAAAAGCCACATAATCCAGCGGTGCAGTGAGCTCTCCAAAGCCCCAGACCAGGGCAGCCAGATAACAGTGTGCACCTAGATGAGCCATGGGACCCAGCGTGCACCCAAAGTGTGCCACATAAACAGCATACATGGTTACGTGTGCGCCCACTGTGCACTGTGGGACCTGGCGGGCTAGTCCAGTTAGAACCTCCAGCAATACAGGAAAGGTACTCAAGATGCAATAACTGCACAGGGCCACAGGAGGTCGCTCAAAGATTACATTGGATGCCCTCTGCCCCTGTGGGTAGGGAAGCACAAGCTCTAGAAGGAGATTTCAGAGGTGCGGACTAAAGGCTAGAAATATACAGAACCCGAGACTTGCATAAAACTCATTAACATCGACTCTGGATGTTCTGAGACCTAAATGTAAAGCTGTCAGAGATGAGAGAGGGGCCCAAACACTCAGAGAGTGGGTTCTGAAGCTGACAATAGGGTACAGAGCAAATAAAAGCCATTGCAAAATACTCCAGAAGCTACCACAGTGATCAGACATTCAGATATTATACTGGCCCGTCCTATACTTGTAAATTAGTAGGAGTATTTTTTTTCCTTTTATTTTTATTTTATTTTTTGTTTGTTTGGTTGTTTGTTTTACTTTTTGTCTCATACAGTCACTAGTTCTTTTCATTTTATTTTAGTCCTTTTTTCTCTTTCTTACTCTTTTTTATTTTGTTTTTTTCTTGTTTGTCATTGATGTATAATACTTAGATTTTTTACTTTATTCATGTTTGTTTGCTCTTTCCCCCATTCATTTTACAAACTTCTTTATTCTAGCCTATCTACTTTCTTCTCTCAAAACTTTGTTTTTACTCTATCTCCTTGTTTAATACTCATGGTATTTCATATCTCCATACTTAAATATTCTACTAACTACAAGAGTCCTACTATCTACCCTTCTCCCATCCTCAACCAGAAACTTATTATACTTAAATTCTTCCTCAACCTAATCACATCCTCTACCTTACCCGACTCCTGCACCCATCACCCCAGCTCCTTGCCCATCACCCAACCCTCACCATTGGAAAAAGTACTGCTTACCTGCTGATACTTCTACATTCCTACTACTAAGATGGGATTAGACATAATAACCATAAAAGATGCCAAAATATCAGAAAAGCAAGCATGAGAACCTTGAAAATATGAGAATTAGTAATAGTGAAGAAAGAACAGAAATCACAAATACTGACCTACAAGAAATGCAAGAAGGAGAATTCTGAATCCTGATCTACAATATGATGAAAGGCCTCAAAGCATGAATACAGGAAATGAAAGAGGAAATGGAGACACTAGGAAAGAATCAGAAAAAGGTCTTGAATGAAATGAAAGAGTCAACAAATGAAATGAAGATAGCAATAGAAAGAAATTCTGGAAGATTAGATGAAATGGAAAATAGAATATCTTTGTTAGGATACAGCTCATTCAAAACAGTCAACAACATACAGAAGTCATTACACCAACAAAACCTAAACACCAACAACTATGGGACAATATGAAACATCCTAAGTTAAGAAAAAAGGCAATGAAGAAGGGATAGAGGTACAAATCACGGGCATTTGTAATTTCTTCAGAGAAATAATTTCAAATAATTTCCCAAACATGAAGAGACTTGGACTTACACGTTCAGGAGACACACAGTACACCATTAAGACAATATCAAAGAAGGACCTCCCCACACTATGTAATAATCACAATAACGAACATAGAGACCAAGGAAAGAATCTTAAAAGCAGTGAGAACAAAAGAATGGGTGACATTTAGCAGCAAAACAATAAAAATTACCCCTGACTATACAACCCAAGTAATGAATGCCAGGAGAGACTGGTATGATGTGATCCAGACCCTGGAAGAAAACAACTTCCAACCAAAATGGTTATATCCAGAAAAATGATTATTCAAACTTACGGAGAAACAAAAGTTTCAAGATAAGCAGAATCTCAAAAAATTAATGAATTCAAAGCCAACACTGGAGAAAATACTTAAAGAAATAAATCATAAAGAGGCAAGTTACAGAACCAGAAAAGAGATGAAGTTGATCAGCAGGGCATCTAAGTAAAGACGAAATAATATTATACCAAATAGAAGTTAGAACACAAAATTACAGGAAACAAAAATCATATTTCAATAATAACTCTGAATGTCAAAGGATTTAACTCACCAACATAGACTGGCAATGTAGATTAAAAATTATAATCCAAATATATGCTGTCTGCAAGAAACTCACCTTACAGCTAAAGACATTCATAGATTGAAAGTGAAAAGATGGAAAAAGATATATCATGCCAATGGAGAACAAAAACAGGTAACAATGCTGATATCTAACAAAACAGGCTTTAAGCTAAAACACATCAGAACAGACAAAGCAGGGCACTTCTTTTATTAAAAGGAACAATCCACCAAGAATATATAATGGTAGTAAATGTTTATGCCCCAAATATGAGTGCAGCCACATTTGTAAAACAAACCCTCCTGGACATCAGATCTCAAATAGACCCAAATACAATAATATTGGAAGATTTCAACACACCTCTCACACCACTAGCTCAATCTTCAAGGCAAAAGATGAGTAAAGATTCTTCAGAACTAAAGAAAACTATAAACCAAATGGACCTAATAAGACATACACAGAATATCTCAACCAAGAACAACAAAATACACATTCTTCTTAGAAATCCATGGAACCTTCTCAAAAGTAGATCACATCCTGGGCCACAAAGCAAGCACCAGCAAATTCAAAAGAAGTAATATAATTTCCTGCATCTTTTCAGACCATAATGGAAAGAAAGAAAAAAATCAACAACAGGAAACTCAAAAGAAACTATTTAAGTACATGGAGATACATGGAGATTGAATGATACACTACTGAACAATGAGTGGGTAAGATCAGAAATTAGGGGAGAAATAAAGAAATTTCTGGAAATAAAATAGAGACACAACTTACCAAAACCTATGGGATACTTTGAAGGCAGTGTTAAGAGAAAAGTTCATAGCATTCAGTGCCCACATAAGAAAGACAGAAAGTTGCCAACTAAACAACCTAATGATACAACTCAAGGACCTAGAAAGACTGCAACAGTCTAATCCCAAAGCCAGCAGAAGGCAGGAAATTATTAAAATCAGAGCAGAAATAAATGAAATAGAGAACAACAACAACAACAACAACAAAAACCCAACAATTCAAAGCATCAACAAAACAAAAGGCTGTTTTTTTAAAAAAAAAAGATTAATAGGATTGACAAACCCCAGGCCAACCTAACTAAAAGAAAGAATCAACTCAAATTATTGAAATAAGAAATGAAAAAGGAGACATCACCACAGATAGTGGGGAAATTCAAAGGATTATTAGAAACTATTTTGAAAATTTATATTCCAATAGAGTGAAAAACATGAAAGAAATTGATAGATGTCTAAGCACATATAACCTACCTAAACTGAACCAAGAGGACATAGTAAGCCTAAACCAACAAATAGCAAGCAAAGAAATAGAAAAAGCAATAAAAATTCTGCCATCAAAGAAAATCCCAGGCCCTGATGGATTTCCAGATGAATTCTACAAAACCTTCAGTGAAGAACTAATCTCAGTACTTCACAACTTGTTCCAGGAAATTGAAAGAGATAGAATTCTCCTAAATTCCTTCTATGAGGCCAGTATCACATTAATCCCCAAACCAAATAAAGATAGCTCAAGAAAGGAAAATTACTGTCCAATATACTTAATGAACACAGACACAAAATTTCTAAACAAAATACTAGCTATACACATTCAAAACTGTATCAACAGAATTGTACACCATGACCAAGTTGGTTTCATCCCAGAAAAGCAAGGCTGGTTCAACAAATGCAAATCAATGCACATTATTCACCACACAAATAGAACTAAGAACAAAAACCACATGATCATATCAGTAGATGCTGAAAAAGCATTCAACAAAACCCAACATCCATTTATGTTAAAAACGTGCAAAAAATTGAAATAGAAGGAACGTATTTTAACATCATTAAGGCAGTATACAATAAACCCAAAGCCAAAATCATATTGAATGGGGAAAAACTACAAGAATTTCCTCCAAAATCAGGAACAAGACAAGGATGCCCACTATCACCACTCCTTTTCAACATAGTCCTTGAGACACTTGCCACAGCAATAAGACAAGAGAAGGAATTCAAATAGAAAGAGAGGAATTGAAACTATCTTTATTTGAAGATGACATGATCCTTTATCTAGAAGACCCAAAGAACTCAACCAAAAGACTTCTGGAGGTGATTAACCAATTCAGCAAAGTTGCAGGATACAAAATTAACCTAAAGAAATCAGTTGCTTTTCTTTATGCCAACAATGAACCCACAATGAAAGAAATAAAGAAAACAATTCCATTCACTATAACCTCAAAACAATAAAATACCTAGGAATAAACCTAACCAAAGATGTAAAAGACCCCTACAACAAAAACTATAAAACATTAAAGAAAGAAATTGAAGAAGACCTTGGAAAATGAAAAGATCTTCCGTGCTCATGAATAGAAAGAATAAATATCATCAAAATGGTCATTCTGCCAAAAGTGATCTATAGGTTCAATGCAATTCCCATTAAAATACCAACAACATTCTTCATAGAACTAGAAAAATCAGTCATGAATTTTATATGGAGAAAGAAAAGACCAGAATAGCCAAAACAATTCTTAACAATAAGAACCATGCAGGAGGCATCACAATCCCAGACTTCAAATTATACTATAGAGCAATAGTAGTAAAAACAGCATGGTATTGGCACAACAACAGGCATACTGACCAGTGGATTAGAATAGAAGATACAGAAACAAACCTATACACCTATAGTCAATTAATCTCTGACAAAGGGACCAAACTCATATGCTGGAGAAAAGACAGCCTTTTCAACAAATGGTGCTGGGAGAACTGGCTATCCATTTGTAGAAAGATGGAACTAAATCCTTACCTCTCACCATGCACAGGAATCAACTCGAGATGGATCAAAGACTGAGAAATTAGACCAGAGGCTATGAAGTTATTAGAGAAGGGCATAGGCTCAACACTCCAACATATAAGTACAGGCAGTAACTTTCTCAACAAGACCTCCAAAGCACAGGAAATTAAAGCAAGAATTAATAAGTGGGATGGCATCAAACTAAAAAGTTTCTTCTCATCAAAGGAAAGCACCAAGTACCTAAAGAGGAAGCCTACAGACTGGGAGAAGATCTTTACCAGCCACCAGTCTGAAAGAGGGCTAATATCCAGAATATACAAAGAGCTCAAAAGACTCTACATTAGCAAAACAAATAACCCAATCAAGAAATGGGCAAATGAACTGAATAGACACTTCACAAAAGAGATAGAAATGGCCAATAGTTACATGAAAGGATGTTCTACATCATTAGGCATCAGAGAGATGCAAATCAAAACTATGCTGAGATTCCATCTAACCCCAATCAGAGTGGCAAGCATAAAAAACTCAAACAGAAACAAATGCTGGTGAGAATGTGGGGAAAGAGGAACTCTTTTACACTGTTGGTGGGAGTGCAAACTAGTTCAGCTGCTATGAAGATCAGTGTGGAGATTCCAAAACTGGGAATAGGAGACTTCCGGGAAGATGGCAACCAAGAAAAGCAGCGTTTACAAGTCCTGCTAACATCGATCTCTAATGCCACAAAATCAGCGCTTTTCATAGCCAGAAAGCACTATCACCAGAGAAATAAAAAATGTAAACACAAGGGACAGAGAAAAAGAACTCTAGAAGAACAACCAGAGAACAGAAAAGAAACCAGCTCAGATTGCGGAGCGGGACCGGCGCCATCATGCATCACAGCACCAGGCTGCAGAGTGGAAAGGTAAACAAGGAGCTGAAGTGAGCATCTGTTGATCATTCGGGTGTAATTCAGCAGTCCTTTCAGCGCAAAGAACATCTAAAACTCCCAGTGGCCAAGCTCATCACGCCTTCCAGGGATGTAGAACAGAGCTCAAATCCAGAAAAGAAATATGCCAGCCTCACAGCTGAGGGTGTGACAGTGATGTCATATTGCCAGCAGCTGAGGCCAGTCCACCACGCCTGTGACAGCACACACAATAACTGCGAGTAAAATTGCGGCGGAGAAATCTTTAGGATAATCTCCCTGGGTCTGAGATTTTGTAGCGAAGGAGTAGTGGTGGCAGAGATACCACACCCGAGTCACAGCTCTCAGTGGGAAAACGCCCACCCTGGCACCCCCACGGTTTCGCGCAGCCTCAATTAACTCCCTGGGTCTGAGACTTCACAATACAACACAGCAAAGTAGTAGTGGCGGCTGAGATTACCACAAACTCGAGATCCAGATCACCCTAAGTGAAGTCGTGGTGACCCGGGGAAGAAACCAGAGAAAGCACAAACTTCTGAAATCATGGGAAAGAGGAACAACAATAGAGCAATGAATACTCTCAACCCCATAATAAAAGAACCTGATAACACAGAAATTCAGAGATCTCCAGAAGATCAAATCAGGAATATAACTGCAGAAATAATACAGGACTTTCGAAAATAATTTAGAGAGACTCTAAAAGAAATAAAGGAAGCAATCATTGAAGTAAACGCATCAATTCAAACTATAAACAATCAATTAGACCACATGGAGAATAGAATCTCTCTCCTAGAAGAGGATCACTCCAAAAACGAATGCATAATTTATAACTTAGAAAAAAAAATCAGACAGCAGGAATCTGACATTGAAGAAATATGGGCCCATTTTAAGACAGCTAACTTAAGAATAATCGGAATAGAGGAGGGAAAAGAAGGTGAAACCAAAGGGATCAATAATCTCTTCAAAGAAATAGGAGCAGAAAATTTTCCAAACAGAGCAAGAGGTCGATACACAGGTCCAGGAAAGTTATAGAACTCCCTTTAGACAGGATCAGAGAAGAGGATCCCCACACCACATAATTGTCAAAATGACCAATGTGGAAGCCAAGCAGAGAATCTTAAAGGCAACAAAAGCAAAAGGCCAAATGACATTCAGAGGCAAACCAATTAATCACTCCAGACTTCCCAAACCAAGTCATGAAAGCCAGGAGGGCATGGAGTAACGTATTCCAAACTCTGAAAGAAAATAACTTCTAGCCAAAAATTTCCTACCCAGCAAAACTATCTATCAAATTAGGTGGGGAAATAAGAAGCTTCCATGACAAACAGAAACTGAAGGAATTTATGCCTTCAAAACCTGTGCTAGAGAAAATACTCAAAGAGATTAACTACAAAAGAAATAGGTAATACACACCAGAACCAGAGAAACAAGATTTTCCATCCAGCTGACAACTAAGCAAAGAAGAATATATTCATGTGTTTATTGGTTAAAATCTTTGGAGATTCATTATTTATTTTAGTCTTTTACCTATTTCTAAATTGTATTGTTTGCTTTTATTGTTGCTCATTTTTAGGATTTCTATTTGGAATATTAATATACCTTCAGATAAAGCATTTGGAAATATTTTATTCCATTCTATCAGTAACTTTTAGCTCTGTTTGCATTGTCTTTGGATGTACAATTTTTTTTTATTTTTTAGGAAGTTTGTTATTCTGTTGTTGCCTGTGCCATTGAAATCATATCCAAGAGATCACTGCCAATTTCAGTGTTGTGAAGTTTTATGACCCAGGTTTTCTTCTAAAAGTTTATAGTCTTAAGATTTACACTTACGTCTTTTATCTATTTTCAGCTAACATTTGTATATAGTGTTAGGTAAGGGTCCAATTTTATTTTTTTCATATAATTATTATTTTCAACGATATTTAGTGAAAAGATTATTACTTTCTTCACCAAATTTTCTTGGAAACCTTGTCAAAAATAACTTGACCAAGACCCCTGGAGAAACCAGGCCCAGTAAGACACTGGGTTCTGGGCGGGGGTCGCGGGCGGGGCAGGCCAGATGGGGCCCGGGTCGCGGGACTCTGGGCCCCGGCCGAACTGCGCGTAGCACGCCAGACCCCTGGAGAAACCGGACCCAGTAAGACGCTGGGTTCTGGGCGGGGGTCGCGGGCTGGGCACGCCAGATGGGGCCCGGGTCGTGGGACTCTGGGCTCCGGCCGAACTGCGCATAGCACGCCAGACCCCTGGAGAAACCAGACCCAGTAAGACCCTGGGTTCCGGGCGGGGGTCGCGGGCGGGGCACGCCAGATGGGGCCCGGGTCGTGGGACTCTGGGCCCCAGGCAGAACTGCGAGTAGCACGCCAGACCCCTGGAGAAACCAGGCCCAGTAAGACGCTGGGTTCTGGGCGGGGGTCGCGGGCGGGGCACGCCAGATGGGGCCCGGGTCGCGGGACTCTGGGCCCCGGCCGAACTGCGCATAGCACGCCAGACCCCTGGAGAAACCGGACCCAGTAAGACGCTGGGTTCTGGGCGAGGGTCGCGGGCTGGGCACGCCAGATGGGGCCCGGGTCGCGGGACTCTGGGCTCCGGCCGAACTGCGCATAGCACGCCAGACCCCTGGAGAAACCAGACCCAGTAAGACCCTGGGTTCCGGGCGGGGGTCGCGGGCTGGGCACGCCAGATGGGGCCCGGGTCGCGGGACTCTGGGCCCCAGGCAGAACTGCAAGTAGCACGCCAGACCCCTGGAGAAACCAGGCCCAGTAAGATGCTGGGTTCTGGGCGGGGGTCGAGCACAGGGCACGCCAGCTGGGGCCCAGATCGCGGGACTCTGGGTCCCGGCCGAACTGTGAGTAGCACGTCAGACCCCTGGAGAAACCGGGCCCAGAACAGAAAAAGATAAAGAAAAACATCGGAGAGGTGGTAAGAAAGCCGTCATGGATGCCAGGACACTGGAGATGCAGAAAAAACTTATCTAAATGCACTGGAACTTATGGAAAAATTCGCCGTGAAAGAGGACTGCTATTTCTCTATATTGTTAAGAATCTCAGACATCACATATAAGGAGAGAGTTTAGCGGAGACCAAGGAGAAATGCGGTGTTGAAAGAGTTCTTCGCTATGGTGGTGGAGACTTGTATTCAGGAGAAGCAGAAACCGGATCTTACCAACTTTATTTTTTTGGAGAAATTACACCAAATGTTGAATGCTACCATCACGCATGCTTCGGAACACTGGACAACATTCAGAGTGGAAAAAGAGCCTGAGAAGGATTTGAAACGGTGGAGGCAGTGGCAATGCCAGTGGCCAATATTCGGGGGAGGCAGAGATCTGATACATTACAACTGGAACCTTTGAAATAATAACCACAGAGACAGTGATCGGAACCTGCTGAGGGGTTAGGGGGGCGCCGGGGCCAGTGGCCGACATCGGAGCTTGCTGTGAGGCAAGGCCACTACTGAGGCCTCCGTGGCCGGGATTGGAACCTGCAGAGGGGTTAGACCGATGCTGGGGCCAGCGAGGCCGGCATTGGAGCCTGCCATGATGCAAGGCTTGTGCTAGGGCCTCCGACGTCGGGTCCGGAACTTGCTGAGGGGTTAGGCCGGTGCTGGGGTCAGCGAGGCCGGCATCGGAGCCTGCCGTGAGGCAAGGCCAGTGTTGGGGCCCCCGAGGATGGGACCGGAGCCTGCTGAGGGGTTAGGCCGGTGCTGGGGCCAGCGAGGCTGGCATCAGAGCCTGCCATGAGGCAAGGCCGGTACTTGGGCCTCCGAGGCCAGGATAAGAGCCTGCCGAGGGGTTAGGCCGGTGCTGGGGCCACCAAGGCCGGCATCGGAGCCTGCCTTGAGGCAAGGCCGGTACTGGGGCCTCCGAGGCCAGGATAAGAGCCTGCCGAGGGGTTAGGCTGGTGCTGGGGCTAGGGAGGCCGGCATCGGAGCCTGCCATGAGGCAAGGCCGGTACTGGGACCTCCGAGGCCGGGATAAGAGCCTGCCAAGGGGTTAGGCCGGTGCTGGGGCCAGCGAGGCCGGCATCGGAGCCTGCCGAGGGGTTAGGCCAGTGCTGGGGCCAGCGAGGCCGGCATCGGAGTCTGCCATGAGGCAAGGCCGGTACTGGGGCCTCCGAGGCCAGGATAAGAGCCTGCTGAGGGGTTAGGCCGAGCTGGGGCCAGCGAGGCCGGCATCGGAGCCTGCCTTGATGCAAAGCCAGTGCTGGGGCCTCCAAATCCGGGATCGGAGCCTGCCAAGGGGTTAGGCCGGTGCTGGGGCCAGCGAGGCCGGCATCGGAGCCTGCCCTGAGGCAAGGCCATACTGGGGCCTCTGAGGCTGGGATCGGAGCCTGCCGAGGGGTTAGGCCGCTGCTGGGGCCAGTGAGGCCGGCATCGGAGCCTGCCGTGAGGCAAGGCCGGTACTGGGGCCTCCGAGGCAAGGATAAGAGCCTGCCGAGGGGTTAGGCCGGTGCTGGGGCCAGCGAGGCCGGCATCAGAGCCTGCCTTGAGGCAAGGCCGGTACTGGGGCCTCGAGGCCAGGATAAGAGCCTGCTGAGGGGTTAGGCCGCTGCTGGGGCCAGTGAGGCCGGCATCAGAGCCTGCCGTGAGGCAAGGCTGGTACTGGGGCCTCCGAGGCCAGGATAAGAGCCTGCCGAGGGGTTAGGCCGGTGCTGGGGCCAGAGAGGCCGGCATCAGAGCCTGCCTTGAGGCATGACCAGTGCTGGGGCCTCCGAGGCCGATTTCGGAGCCTGCCGAGGGGTTAGGCCGGTGCTGGGGCCAGCGAGGCCGGCATCGGAGCCTGCCTTGAGGCAAGGCCGGTACTGGGGCCTCAGAGGCCGGGATCGGAGCCTGCCGAGGGGTTAGGCCGCTGCTGGGGCCAGTGAGGCCGGCATCGGAGCCTGCCGTGAGGCAAGGCCGGTACTGGGGCCGCCAAGGCCAGGATAAGAGCTTGCCGAGGGGTTAGGCCGGTGCTGGGGCCAGCGAGGCCGGCATCGGAGCCTGCCGTGAGGCATGACCAGTGCTGGGGCCTCCAAGGCCGGGATCGGAGCCTGCCAAGGGGTTAGGCCGGTGCTGGGGCCAGCGAGGCCGGCATCGGAGCCTGCCGTGAGGCAAGGCCGGTACTGGGGCCTCCAAGGCCAGGATAAGAGCCTGCCGAGGGGTTAGGCCGCTGCTGGGGCCAGTGAGGCCGGCATCGGAGCCTGCCGTGAGGCAAGGCCGGCACTGGGGCCTCCGAGGCCAGGATAAGAGCCTGCCGAGGGGTTAGGCCGGTGCTGGGGCCAGAGAGGCCGGCATTGGAGCCTGCCTTGAGGCATGACCAGTGCTGGGGCCTCCGAGGCTGGGATCGGAGCCTGCCGAGGGGTTAGGCCGGTGCTGGGGCCAGCAAGGCCGGCATCGGAGCCTGCCTTGAGGCAAGGCCGGTACTGGCGCCTCGAGGCCAGGATAAGAGCCTGCCGAGGGGTTAGGCCGGTGCTGGGGCCAGCGAGGTCGGCATCGGAGCCTGCCGTGAGGCAAGGCCGGTACTGGGGCCTCCAAGGCCAGGATAAGAGCTTGCCGAGGGGTTAGGTCGGTGCTGGGGCCAGCGAGGCCGGCATCGGAGCCTGCCTTGAGGCAAGGCCGGTACTGGGGCCTCGAGGCCAGGATAAGAGCCTGCCGAGGGGTTAGGCCGGTCCTGGGGCCAGCGAGGCCGGCATCGGAGCCTGCCTTGAGGCAAGGCCGGTACTGGGGCCTCAGAGGCCGGGATCGGAGCCTGCCGAGGGGTTAGGCCGCTGCTGGGGCCAGTGAGGCCGGCATCGGAGCCTGCCGTGAGGCAAGGCCGGTACTGGGGCCTCCGAGGCCAGGATAAGAGCCTGCCGAGGGGTTAGGCCGGTGCTGGGGCCAGCGAGGCCGACATCGGAGCCTGCCTTGAGGCAAGGCCAGTACTGGGGCCTCGAGGCCAGGATAAGAGCCTGCCGAGGGGTTAGGCCGCTGCTGGGGCCAGCGAGGCCGGCATCGTAGCCTGCCGTTTGGCAAGGCCGGTACTGGGGCCACCAAGGCCAGGATAAGAGCTTGCCGAGGGGTTAGGCCGGTGCTGGGGCCAGCGAGGCCGGCATCGGAGCCTGCCGTGAGGCAAGGCCGGTACTGGGGCCTCCGAGGCCTGGATAAGAGCCTCCTGAGGGGTTAGGCCGGTGCTGGGGCCAGCGAGGCCGGCATCGGAGCCTGCCTTGAGGCATGACCAGTGCTGGGGCCTCCAAGGCCGGGATCGGAGCCTGCCAAGGGGTTAGGCCGGTGCTGGGGCCAGCGAGGCCGGCATCGGAGCCTGCCGTGAGGCAAGGCCGGTACTGGGGCCTCCGAGGCCAGGATAAGAGCCTGCCGAGGGGTTAGGCCAGTGCTGGGGCCAGTGAGGCTGGCATCGGAGCCTGCCTTGAGGCAAGGCTGGTACTGGGGCCTCTAGGCCAGGATAAGAGCCTGCCGAGGGGTTAGGCCGGTGCTGGGGCCAGCGAGGCCGGCAGCGGAGCCTGCCGTGAGGCATGACCAGTGCTGGGGCCTCCGAGGCCGGGATCGGAGCATGCCGAGGGGTTAGGCCGGTGCTGGGGCCAGCGAGGCCGGCATCGGAGCCTGCCGTGAGGCAAGGCCGGTACTGGGGCCTCCGAGGCCAGGATATGAGCCTGCCTAGGGGTTAGGCCGGTGCTGGGGCCAGCGAGGCCGGCATCGGAGCCTGCCTTGAGGCATGACCAGTGCTGGGGCCTCCGAGGCCGGGATCGGAGCCTGCCGAGGGATTAGGCCGGTGCTGGGGCCAGCTTGGCCGGCATCGGAGCCTGCCTTGAGGCAAGGCCGGTACTGGGGCCTCTGAGGCCAGGATAAGAGCCTGCCAAGGGGTTAAGCCGGTGCTGGGGCCAGGGAGGCCGTCGTCGTTGCCTGCTGTGAGACATTACCAGTGTTGGGGCCTCCAAGGTCGGGACCAAAGCCAGCTTAGGGGTTTGACCGGTTCAGGGGCCAGCGAGACCAGAACTGGGTTTTCCCATGAGGCAAGGCCGCTGCTTGAGCCAGTGAGGTCTGGATCAGTCCACTGAGTAGCCAGGCCACTACTGGGACCATCAAGAGTGGGATTGGTACTTGCAACGCAGCATGCACAGAGAAATATCGCAGAAAATATAAATCAGACGCTTCTCTTAATCAGCAATAACTAGGAGGAAAAGGGCAACAGGAAGAGGTTGAGCTATAGAAAGGGCCCTATAGTGAAGCAACTAATGTGACCAATCAGAGGGTATGTAATACTGGAGGACGGAGCCTCTTTAAAACGCAGGAGGTACATAAACAAATGTATCAAAGTAAATCACCAAAGAAGTGTGGGACGGAGGGAGGGGGAGGGAATGGGACGGGGGCTGGAGGAGGGCTAATTGGATGATGTGTGCTTGTATATCCTCTCAAGTCTTGTACTCCAATGTGATTGATATATGACTACAATGCACCAATTTAAAAAATAAATTAATTAAAAAAAAATAACTTGACCATATGTGGAAGAATTTATTTCTAGGCTTTTTATTTTACTCCACTGGTTTATATATCTGCCTTTATAGCAGTACTACACTTTTTCAATTATTGTAGCTTTATAAGGTTTGAAATCAGAAAATGTACATCTTCTAGCTTTGTTCTTTTTTGAGATTGTTTTGGGTATTTGGAGTTCATATTTCATGTTAGGATAGATTTTTTTTCTGAAAAAAATGCATGATAGTTTCTCCTTAAAAAAAATAGAAAAAATATCCTCTGGTAAGAAAGAAAGCAAAAAGAAATGTTATCTCTAAGTGATCACAAGTTTTATATCAGACAAATGAATCTGTTGTGTGAGATTATCATTGTTAATTTTGGATAAAATGCTATAATATTAGAGGTCAACCACTAAGCCAAGAATGGGAAGAAGGGATGAGGAGGGAATGGGGCGGGGGTTGGGTAGGGGCTAACTGGGCGATGTGTGCATGTATAACTACACAAGTTTTTTTTAATCTCATTATAATGTATGAATACTGTGCACCAATAAAAAATTAAAAAAAAAAAGAAAACTGGGAATAGATCCACCATATGATTGGCCATACCACTCCTGGGTATTTTTCCAAAGGGGTTGAAAGCAGAGAACTACAGTAACATATGCATACCTATGTTCATAGCAGCACAATTCATAATAGCCAAAATATGGAACCAATCTAGGTCTCTATCAACAGATGAATGGATTGCAAAATTAAGGGAAATACACACAATGGAATTCTACTCAGCTATAAAGAAGAACAAAATCAAGCCATTCACAAGAAGATGGAAAGATCTGGAGATTATGTTAAGTGAGATTAGCCAAACACAGAAAGAGAAGGGACATATGTTTTCTCTAATATGCTCAAACTAAGGAGCACTGGGGATACCAGAGGGACTCCAGATAATGGAGGGTAAATCTCAGCAAAGCTAGAATGGAAGGATAGGATAGGAAGAAGACTTAGGTTGATTAATGGAGGAGCTAAATCTGAGTATGTGTAAAAGTATGAATATAGCATGGTTAACCTGGACACTCATTATTGGGAGGGGAGAAAGGGCAATGGGCAGATAGGGCACCAAGCACAGTCTAAATGTATACCATTTTCAATATGTTCCACATATAAATAAAAATTTAAAAAATGTTTAAAAAATAAAATAAATAAATAAAAGTATTGACAGTAGGGCATAGTGGCATATGCCTGTAATCCCAGTACTTCAGAAGCTGAGACATGAGAATCACAGGTTTAAGGACAGCCTCAGCTACATAGCAAGACTCTCAGAAACCTAGCAAGACCCTATTTCAAGGCAAAAACTTTAGAACCAAGAGTATAATGTGGAGATAGAATGCCCCTTGTTCAATACCTACTACCATAAACACACACACACACACAAACACACACACACACAAGTATTGACCATTTGTATAATTATTAGTGTAATGTTTGTTTCAGCAGATGGGGAAATTCAAAGGATTATCAGAAACTATTTTGAAAATTTATACTCCAATATACTGGAAAACATGGAATAAATAACCTACCTAAATTGAATCAAGAGGACATTGCAAGACTAAACCAACCAGTAGCAAGCAAAGAAATAGAAACAGCAATAAAAATTCTGCGATCAAAGAAAAGTCCAGGCTCAGATGTGTTTCCAGCTGAATTCTACAAAACTTTCAGAAAAGAACTAATTTCAATACTTCACAACTTGTTTTGGGAAATTGAAAGAGATGGAATTCTCCCAAACTCTTTCTACAAGGCCAGTATCACATTAATACCAAAACCAAATAAAGATACCTCAAGAAAAGAAAATTACAAACCAAAATCTTTGATGATCATAGATGAAAAAATTCTAAACAATATAGTAACTATAAGTATTCAAAACCACATCAAGATAATTGTACACCATGACCAAGATCAAGTTCATTTCATCCCAGAAAACCAAGGCTGGTTCAACATATGCAAATCAGTACATGTTATTCACCACATAAATAGAACTGAGAAAACCACATGATCATATCAATAGATGCTGAAAAAGCATTTGACAAAATCTAACACCCATTCATGTTACAAACACTATGGGAAATTGGAATATAAGGAACGTATGTCAACTTCATTATTTTATTTATTTATTTATTTATTTATTTATTTATTTATTTATTTATTTATTTTGGTGGTACTGGGGTTCCTGGAAGCCCTTCTACCTCCGGGCTACACTCCCAGACCTGTTTTTTATATTTTTATTTGGAAACAGGGTCTCTTAAGCCAGTGCGGCTGGCTTCGAACCTACATGATCCTCCTGTCTCCGCCTCCCAAGCACGGAGATTACAAGCGTGCACCACCATGCCTGACTCATTATTTTATTTTTCAAGCAGCTTTTCACTAGGTTGTTGAGGGCCTTGTTAAATGCCATGGTTGGTAGCGAACTTGTGATCCTCCTAGCTAAGCCTCTCAAGTTCTGGAATTATAAGTATTTGCCACTACATCCAGCTCGAATAAATAAATTTAATGAAAGATGTTGAATACCTCTAAAAAGAAAATTAAAAATATTACTAAGATAAAGAATAAACACAAATATCTAAATACTTAATGGAAAATTCAATACTGTTAAATATGTGAATTATGTTCACTTGATCTATAGTTCTAATAAAATTTGATAAGTTCTATCTAAAGCTATATGAAAATTCAAAAAACCTAGAATAGCAATAACAATCTCGAAAGTGAATCACAAGAACAAAATCAAAGAAATCATATTCTCAAAAATATTTATAAAACTATAATAATTAAAATAGTATAGTTTGAATATATAGTAATATGCCAATACTGTTAAGTTTTTTGAGTTTCTTACATATTTTAGATATTAGTCCTTTAAGATACTTCTTAAAAGAAAAAATAACAAATACATGAAAAAATGATCAACATCAGTAGCAATCAGGGAATGCAATTCAAAACTACCCTGAGATTATACCTAATTCCTGTTAGAATGGCAATCATCAAGAATACAAACAATAAATGCTGGTGAGAATGTAGGGAAAATTAGCATTTATACACTGTTGGTGGAACTGTAATTTAGTACAACCACTATGGAGAGCAGTCTTCAAAAGACTAGGAATGGGATCACCGTATCATCCAGCTATACCACTCCTCAGTATTTTTCCAAAAGAATTAAAGTTAGAATACTATATTAATGCATTCATATCCATGTTTATAGCAGCTTGATTCACAATATCTAAATTATAGAACCAACTTATGAGCCTGTCAACAGTGAAATGGGTAAAGAAAATGTGATACATACACACAATGAAGTTTTACACAGGTATAAAGAACAAAATTATGTCATTTTCAAGAAAATGCATGAAATATTATGTTCATTAAAATCCAGCAGTCCACCGGGTGTGGTGGCGCACACTTGTAATCCCCGCGCTTGGGAGGTGGAGACAGGAGGATCGCTCAGGTTTGAAGCCAGCCTTGCTGTCTTAAGAGACCCTGTTTCCAAAAATAAAAATAAAATATAAAATAGGTCTGGAAGTGTAGCCCGGAGGTAGAAGGGTTTCCAGGAACCCCAGTACCACCAAAAAAGAAGAAAAAAAAATCAGCCAGTTTCAGAAAGTCAAGGGTTATGTATTTTTTCTCATATGCAAAAGCTAGAGAGAAAATAGAAAATAAAAGGGTCTTTATAAAAATGAGGAGACTGTAGAGTAGTGAAAAGAGATTTGGGTACAGAGTAGGAGAAGCAAAAAAGGAGACTAGAAGAAGGAAACAGCAAAAAATCTTATGTGTATATAAGAAGGTATCATTACCAA